>NC_056473.1:19508416-19649026 GCF_008729295.1 Plectropomus leopardus | reverse complement strand
GTGTGTGTGGATGTGTGTGTGTGTGTGTGTGTATGTAAATAGAAGTGTGGGCAAATTGTAAACATTTATACATATACATGTGTGTGTGTGTGTGTGTGTGTGTGTGTGTGTGTGTGTGTGTGTGTGTGTGTGTCTGGAGCCTGACTTCATCTGTCCATCTTAGAGCAGAGCCAGAGGAGTATAACTGGCACAATTACATCTGACATTTCCAGTGACTCTGTGGCTTCCACAGATGCACCATTCCCCAAATTAACTTGTAAAATATGCAAGGCGCCAATTAATAGCAACAGATGCATTGCTTTATAAAACACACTGACATATTCACTGGCTGATTTGCGTGGTAATTTTGGTCCCCTTGGCAAACAAACTGAAAGTATAAAAATGTAAAGTGCAAGTGCTTTTGGGATGAAAATGTAAATCAGTGTCTAAAAGTCTCAGAGAAGCAGAGACACCAAAGTGAGCTCGCCTAATTGGTTTAGTGATGTGTTAGGGTGCGTCTGTGTTAAGAATGGAAATACCTATTTATAAAATAAATTAATAAATGCTCAGCAGGCTGAACATACCCAACACAATATGCTAAAGCACCTGAAAATGTACCCACACTCCAGGGCCATTTGATAAAGTAATTTAGTGTTCTACCTGGAGTACAAATTGAGTACTAAGTAGGGACTTGTTTTTAGACAACAGACACTGAGGTGCGGATCTGTCACTGCAGAGGCATCAATTTGGGAAAGACACATTAACAATGGCTTGTTATAGAGGTCGACTGATATGGTTTTCTAAGGGCCAATGCCGATACCAATTATTAGTAATAAAGAAGACCACGGTACATTTTATTTCCCCGCTTGGGGAAATTCTTTTTTTTAAAACTCTGTTATATATATTCACACACAGGCCTAAATACACACATAGAATCAGGACCTGTTCATACAAATACGTATGAAGAAATCAGAGCGAGGGGCGTGCCCTCTCAGGTTATGTCCAAGTAATTGGTTGTGCCATGCTTTGCTCAAGAGCAACTCAGCAGCACCCAGGAGGTGAAATGGCACCTCTCCAAATCCACACTCACAAGTTCACACTCCATACTCACTCATACCATGTGGTTCACTCCAGTTCCCAAGCCAGGTCCCCACAGACAGAGCTACTGCTGCCTCAAGATAGTGGGCTTAGAATAACACAAATTCCAACACAAAACTTTGTTCAAATGCTTGCAAAAGAGGACTTTTTAACATTACTTTTATACAAAAAAAGACATCTTTGCATGTACTGCACTCTGGCTTCCCTGGTGTTGGTTGAGTGTAACATCCCACACTATCAATTTAGACTTTTTTAAAGTCTTTCTTTAGTGCATCCAACCAGAGAACGAAAAAGAGGAGGTGAAGGGAAGATGAACTGAAGTTTCGATGTGATACAAAAACTTCCTTGATCATGAAATCCATTGTTACGATGTAATTCTCTCATTTATCAGTGCAGTTTATGAACTACACTGCAGACTGTAATCTGCACGAGTGACAGACTGGCAGCTGACTCATATGAACGGGTCAAATTGAGGCTGAATGCACATCAGCAGGTCTTTATTGTATACGTCTCTTGTAAGTCTTTATCGTCACTGCACTGCTTTTTTAAATAAAATATGATAATCTGGCTATATCTTTCCACCGCGTCCAGGTGATTTCTTAGTTCCTCTTCCTCTCCTTGCAGTTCTTTAACTCATAGAACTTAAGTTACATCAAGTAACTACTACTACTAATGGCTGAAACACTGTTTTCGCAACTTAAGCATTGAGAATGTTTATTACATCTTCTGTAACATCTACCTTTTACAGCCCTGCTTGCTCACTGGAGCAGTTCCAGTCTGCATTTGTCTTCGCCTGTCGGTGGCACAGTGGCTTTCACAAACGTTGACAGGCTATTACTTAAGACATCTATTTACATTTTAATAAAGCTTAAAGTTACGCATAATTAAGGACAGGGGCACTTGAGTGAGTGACCGGCTATCTGTGAGGGAAGGCTTCAGTCTGTGAGGCAAATCCACCTCCATCCTCTCGTTAAAATTTGTTCATTTTTGGCTTCAAAAAACCAAGATGGCAATGACAGACATGCTGAACTCGAGGCTTCAAAACAGCAGTCCGGAGGCCAATGGGTGTCATCATGGTGGCTATGGTCATTGTTTTTTACAGCCTTATTTTTTAAATATCAGAATATTGTTAATAATATTGAATGTTGCAGCTGCTGATTTGCCAGGATGATAATTGTGCGACACCTAGCTTATCATTAAACGTAATGGCTATTCCCCCTTTCTGCTAAGAGACAGTGATATGACTCTTTCTTTCCATTTAATTACATATGAGACATACAGAAATGGCAGTTCCTATACAGCACGGCTTGGTTACACATCATTATCATTTTTGTATTAATTCCATGAAAAGCCGTATGTTTGCTGCATGCAGATTTTTTGCAGAATTAACAATTTGCATATACAGTACATATAAGCCAAATATATAAGCCCAAGTATTAGATTAAATAATTTCAACCCCTCCTGAGGTTGCAAATGGAAATTCCTTCCTTCCATCCTTATTCCATTTTATTCCAAGTGACATTTAGCAGCAATCTCACTGATTTCCCTGGGAATTGATGATGCTAAAATATGCAAGGGACTAATTAATTCTAGCTAATGTGTTGCTTTTGAATGCACTCATTTGAATAATTATACATTCTGCCAAGAAACAAAACACTTTGGCTGTCAGGTGCTAACATTTCTTTTTCCATCTCTGGAACAGAAGATAGCATGGGCTGAGACCAGAGGAGGGGTTAGAAATTTCCATATGCATACATGCACACACAGACAAATGTGACAGCTGTTTGACAGATTGCAGACAACTAAACAAGACTAAAAGAAGTTTCAAGACACATTTGTTTTCCTGTTTTGTTGCCTGAGTCAACCTGCTCATTATAGTGTGCATCATAATTTACTCTATCAGATAAACTAACAACTGACAAGAGTTGCTGCAAAACCTAATTACTTTAGGTTCTTTTACAATACCAATGTTGGAAGTCTGTCCCATTGGCATTAGTTTAAACTTTCTATACACCTAACAGCATGAAGTCTAGCCAAAGAGAAGTTTTTACAGTAACATCAGTTGAGCATGCTCAAAGTGTTCATAAGATTTGGTTGATGTCAAAGTTTCTAAATGATATGCAGTACATGCCTGTATAGTGAATGAAAAAATAAATCTGTAAATAATCAGACAAAACAGATCATGCCAGATAAGTTACCTTTCAACGTCCAATTACAGTACTTCTATCATTCTTTACAATTCTTACTTTCCTATTATCAGATGATATCTGATGTCTAGAAGCAAAAAGACTACATTTAAACATAGGAAGAAGCCATGAACCTCAAAACAATAAATTAAAGATGTACTGCAACTGTGAAAAAGCTAAAGGGCTGTAAAAATTCAAAGGAAGTTTCAACAGGGCTCCCATTATCACAGTCTTTAAGCTGTGAAAACCACCCCTGAATTGCAACAGCACTGCAGATCTTAAAGGTGCACACCATGCATTTTAAACCGAAGTTTCAGTTTGCATGTTATGAGAGAACCACTCTGTTGAAAAGCATTTTCTGTAGCCTGTGGTCACATAATGTCACCAGGGTTTGGGTGAGACTGACAGCCTGAGTTACAAACTAGGGTGTGGGCTGAAATAATTAAATATTTAGAAGGCAGGTTGGGGTCTAATGAAGATGCTAATGAGTAGCATTATGGGAAAGGAGGATCCAGTGTTTTTGGAACTTGACCTCTACCATGGAAAAGAGCTGGCAATATATATTATATCCATATTATGACACAATATTAGATATTGTCTTAGATTTTGGATGTTGTAATATCTTAAGTGTTGTCTTTTTCTGGTTTCAAAGGCTGCATTACAGTTAAGTGGTGTAATTTTCTGAATTCACCAGACTGTTCTAGCTACTCGACTTGTAGTGCTCAAAGCGCTAAAAAGAATACCTTTAAAAACTCAACAGAAATATCTCATATCTCAAATATCTCTCATGGTTACTCAGGATAATCCAAAGACCTTGTTGTGAGCAGTTTCATGTCAGAACTATTTTCTTTCTGCCAAACTACACCCGCCAACCTTATCACCACACAGATGGAAGCATGTATCTACTGCTTTCTAACCTGGCACCACTGAACTAGCTAACATTAGAGCTCAGCCCAGGAGGACGTCACCAATGTTTACATCTCACGCTGTCATGAGCATGAGCCTCTCGTCTATGATTAGATGCACACTTCTTCTGCACAGTGGTACAGCTGGCAGATTTAGTTAGGTAGAAAGAAAACAGTTCCTACATGAAACTGCTCACAACAAGGTCTATCTCAAACACTCAGCAACTCATTCCAAAATAATCTATAAAATATCTATAAATAACACTACAGGTAAATATGTATTTCCGACTTTGGAGTGAACTGTCCTTTTAACTGTAAATGTCTGACTACACAAATCTTCCAAAACAGTTAACAATGAAATACTGTCTAACTAAAACTAATGTGAGTTACATCTTAAGAAATCACAATGCTGTCAAGGCTTCATTAGGATTTATACAGTATGTATTGATATGTCTCCACTCTGATGTGTTTCTACTCTGAAGATAAAATAAGCATGGTTGAAAGTCTGATACTGTGTTGTTTAACTGCAGTAAAAGCTGTTCTTAAGTAGTTGCTTAAATGCACCGTCAGACTCAGTATTCTGTTGTCAAGAATGAGAAATAACTTGGGACTGCAACAAATAATCATTCTTACTATCCATTACTCTGTTGCTAATTCTTAAGATCATTTGTTTTTAAAAATGCATGAAAAAAGACATTGCTCATCACAAGTTATGTCTGTCAAAGTGTTGCCTTATAATAGATTTTTGTGGACAACCAATAAATGCAACATTGAACTATGTAACGCTATCGAACAGGGAAAGCGAACATGGTCCGAAAAAGGATTACACCATATTCTAAGATCTGACTAACTCACTTGTCACTGTGGCATAAAAATCTCGACCTAGTGAATTTTAACACAAGGGAAGGAAATCATGATTCCTACAGTACCACAGTAAGTACTTCTTATGAGCTTGACCAGAATGCATCAAACAAGGTTATGATGCACAGACCAACTCCAGGTTACCTCAGTCAGTGATTTAAGAATTCACCATCATGAACATGTAATCCAGGAGCAGCAGGCTGGAGCAGAGGGGCACATCAACAGTTCTAACAGAGAGACAAATTAAACCACCACAGCCACAGGAATCCAATCTACAACTGTGCCCGGAGGACATTTCTCAGTTCCCTCTCTGCTTCAGGCTCTCTGCATGTCGATATGCATGCAAGTGACCTTCTCTGCAGGGACTCCTGCCAAAACTCAAAGAGCAAAATCTAGATTATTATAATGAAATATATGGGTTTTGTAATAGAATTGCAATGAACAGCCCTTACTTTGCTGAGGTCTGTCTCTACTAAGAATGGACAGAGTTGCCTTGTATTCCCTTTTTTTGTTAAACAAACATGAAAGTAGGAATGAACGTGTGTGAAAGTGCTTTTGTTGGCCTTTTGTCCCTTTACCTTCTTGATGACAGGGACCTTGTTGTAGTAGCGAATGGAGTCTTTACCCAGGAAGTCGAATTCCACCACACACTCGTTGCCTTCCAGCCTCTCATGAAGGGTGATGTGCTCCACGCGTAGTGAGCAGCAACCAACTGTGTCTGCCGTCTCTCCCTCCTCCTTCTCATGACCAGCTCTCAGTGCCAGCTTTTTCGGGGTCAGAAGATGGAGATAAATACCCATCAAATCAACATATTCACCACCATACCTCCCATTCACAGAGCAAAGGTGCCAATCAAATGACTATAAAATATGTACAAATACACACAGGACATTGAAGTAGAATAAAGAAATACAAAGTAAACAAAGCAGAATCAGAATTTAAATAGTTTTTGGCATGAGCCAAAAGCAATCACACACTCAATCTATCATTTCTCAATGCAGACCAGGATAATTAGCTTGGGTTTGCTGGAAGAAAGTGGCTACACAGAATCCATTTATCTCACTGCAAAAGATCTTCCATCCAGTTATGTGAGAAAACAAAATAGGCAATCAAGACACATTGCACTGATTTCCAATATGTTCACATAGCTCTCGTATCAGACCTAAGCACTACGAAGAATTTGGGAAACTGAAAGCAGTATATTTCTAGCACTAGTGGTGTGTAAACATGTGAAATTTGGTATCCTAATTACTGCATCTTTCCTTGTCTAGAACAAGACCTTGTCTATGAAGTAGAGGGCCACAGCTCGTTGTCGCGTGTCCATCTGTCTGGATTTGAGATCCTGTGTGTACTGGTTACGGATGTCGTCCACGCATGACTTCAGTTTCCGAGCAACCTCGTATTTCTCCCAGTCCTTCTCTCCCTTCATTGGATGGAAGTAGGAAAGGGAGGAGGAAAATCAGTGTAGACAAAGAGAAATCAACAGTAAGCAGGAAGGGAAACAGTGGAAAAAGGGAGACAGTGAATAGGCATAACAATAGGGAAACAACAGAGGAAAGAGGAGAAAAGCAAACATAGAACAAAGAAGAGACACAAAATGACAATATTAAGTTATTTTCACTGAAAAGCCCCTGATCAAAACAGTATTCACAATGGTAATCATGACAAACACAGGCTGTGTATCACACAAAAGAAAACTAATAAGACTATAGAGAACTATAACACTTAAACGCCAATTTTCTTTGCCTGTTTGCTGCTGGTCATATATCAGGACTAAAACACAATTAAAGCAACCATCAGCGAACATGCACACATATTGTCTTGGAGACTAACAATGGAATAACTTAACCTTTACACATGAAAGATGGAAAGAAGGAAGAGGAAGAGTGAGCACACAGTGTAGAGCTAAAGAGAAATGAGAAAGGGTGAAAGAATGATAAGACATCACGTGCGTCTTTTTCAACACACAAAACTCACAGGGGTTGCCATTTACTTGCCAAAAAAAAGCCTAATAGCATTTTATTATTCTAGAAACAAAAAAATATTTGGACTTAAAATGCAAATTTCCTAGACAACATGTTTTGGCTTTATTGACCATGACAAGGATGTGTGCTTGGAGCTTGTAGTTATATAATACAAAGCTAACGTCAAAATAATAGTTCTGGTCTTAAGTCGCCAGGCTCTGAATTTGTAAGCAAAAGAAAAGTGAAAGAAAAGTTTTTGTTTGATTCAAACAACATTAATAGGGTTTGAATTGGCCTTTCCATATCTGTGAAAAGTTCATTTGCAAAATTAAAAGTTAAATGAAAACAGTTGCTTAATAATTTTGAAAAAAACACAAACTACACTTTTTTGTAGAGGAACAACATTCAGAATGAGCATTAAATCTAAAACTCGCATGAGTTTTATTTTTATTTTTGCAAAGTCATTGGTGATGTGTGTTCACATACAACTAACTGGACTGCACATTTTTGGGCTGACTGAGTCTTAGTGCTACTTGTTTATATTGTAACAGGATGTATCTCTGTACACTGGCTGTTTTATTAATATTATTTAAGTGTGTTCAGTTTTGTGTATGCTAAGTGAGCAAGTGCTTTGAGTTGCTTAGTGTTGGGTTTTTTGTTGTTTTTTTTTAAAAAAGGATCAAAATCTATTCATCAGATCCAGAGTTATTTATTCCACACATTCCTCTTCCATGTCAAAACCTGGTGCCCCCACCATTTTTTTCTTTTCGTTGGAGTTGTCACAATGTAGTGTTTTGCTAACAGAATGAGACAAAGCAAAAGCAAAGGTGAACAATAAAGCTTGATAGCTTGTCTAAAAATCTAAACCTGTGTTGAGTATTTTTCAAGGCAGATTCTGAGGATTTGATTGATGAATGTGTTTACGCAGTGACTGGTCTCTGTGGTTAGTGTGATTTGTGTTTTTTTTTTTTTTTTAATTGTTTAATGGCAAACAATTGAGTACAGAGGCTGCTTTGTATGGCAAGACTTGAATGGTGGTTTAGATGTTGTGGGAAGGTTGAGTAAGTATTTAACATAGGAGCATGTTTTTCCTGTTTGCAGCAGTCTAGCAGGCTACCTTGAGTTTTGAGTTGGCATTGAGCATGATGTATTTAATGGAGCCCTGGATGTTCTCAGTCCAGCTGACAAGCCATGTCACAGTGTTGTCATGTCGCACCTCCTTCCAGTGGTGACCAGCAGGCGGCACTGGGATGTGGGATTCTCTATCAGTCAAAGAGAGAAAGCACGGAAATATGTGAGTGAAAGCATTCACAGCATTGGAATACAAGCTACTGCATCCCACAGAGACTCAAAACTTCTTAACATTAATACAGAAAACAGTACTGGAAATAAATACTACAGTTGTGCCAGCTATGTGAGGTTAAGTAAAGTACAACTTTTTACTTAGCTGAACTTTTTGCTCAGCATACCAGGTTACTGGAAGTGAATACAAAACTACAATTCTTTATTGATGTACTACTTTAACATACTATATTTCTGAAGTTACCTAAAGAAAATAATCCAAACACCAAACTATCTGTAGCAGTGCATTACTAATGCCTGTGCAGCTGTCAATATGGATACATGTTGTTGTGTACTAAGACACATGTTAATTAGAGGTTCAGCAATCAAGGTTTTTTTAAAGGTTGATATAATAACAATAGTTTGGAATAGGACTAAGCAAATAAATCAGCCAATACAAATCAGTGTAGATCAATCGACGAAATGGTCGACCTCTAATATTTTTAAAAGACTGAAATGATTTTCCTATGATCCACAGCTTTCAAACACTTTATGCATTGAGGTCTCCCAGCTAGTCAAGTAAAGTCAATTTTATTTATAAAGCCCATTATCACAAATCGCAATTTGCCTCAGGGGGGCTTTGCAGCATACGACATCCCTCTGTCCTTGGAACCTCACAAGGGAACAGAGTGGTCTGACAAAAAGCAGTAAATCCTAGTTTATACCAGACCTCTCTTTACTTCAGAATCAGAAATACTTTATTGATATCCCCGAGGGGAAATTGCCTTTAGTTACAGATGCTCCCATTCTAAAGTCTTATGCACCACTACACTGTCACAAATCTCTGTATACAGTTTGACCCCTTTGCCCCACTCTCACTTGCTGCAGTTGATGATGACGTCTTCTGGTTGGATTCTTTTCTTCAGCATGCCTTGTTTAGGATGCTCTCCTCTACCTCGGAACAGCCCTGGAGGCTCAATCTTAAAGTTGCCGATGCGCTCTTTGTGGTGGTCAAGCAGACAGTAGCCATACTCATCCACTATCTTCTGGTTGGCCTCTTTCACAGCCTACAACAAATATCAAACATGAACAAATAATACCTGAATTAGATAACGATTATTCAAAACCTAAATGATCAACATTGACCTTCTTTATACATTTAAAAGAATGATAGTACTGTAAATAATCGAAACAAAAGCATACATAAAAATGAAAAAAAAAAAGCTTCAACCTTACCAGTTTTTCCTCCTTGGTCATGTTTTTCCTGGCCTCCACCTTGGCTTTATGCATGGCATGGATCTCTCCAAAGTCACATTTGTCAAGATTTTTTATCAGTGACCTCTCCTCATGGGTCATTTCCTAAGCAGAGACAAACACAAACATTTAGCACTTAAGTGTGATCCCTTCTCAAGTCTGGAATTTTTGTGAATTATATTTGCATAAAAACAGGGATACCATTTAGTGACAGAAATGTTTAAACACAAGAAAATTAATCAGCAACAAGTTTGATCATCAGTAAATCTAAGTCATTTATAATCTGATGGGAATTTTTCCTTATTTACAGACGTTTAACAGACTGAACAATCAATCATCCATCAATTTTCCAATGCTTACCCAGAGCTGGACCACAATCAATCAAATCCATAAAAAAATATCAGACTAATAATAAAAATATCACTAGTTGCAGCCAAAGTATTCCGAAATTCCATAATAACTCTCATGGCAATAATATACATTTTATCAACAATGGTTTTCAGTATCAGCAGTAAAAGCTGGGAAATACTGATGAAACCAAATGAATTGTTAACTAATTCTTCAATATTGATCACAGAAAGTTTGCATATTCCAACAGTTTATCAGTGCTGAGTCTAAATCTTGAGCTGAAGGAAAAAAAGACAAAAAGGATCTGCACACTTCTACTTTATTCAATTTACTGGGAGCCAGAACCTTTATCAAACAGGACATTATACAATAATGCATCATTAAAAACAAATAAGATGAGCATGATCAAAACAGGTCAGTGACCTTTTGTTTAAGTACTCATCTTCATGGAGGATGAGCAGACAGAGAAAGAAAAAGTGGCATCATTATGAAAGGCCAGAGCATACACCATTTCCTCCTAAGAAGCTACTGCCAAACAAGATGAAAATACATTATGTAGCTGTTCTTTTTCATGGCTAGTGTTGCTTCTCCTACCTTTACAGTTTCGACTGCTGTTATATAACTGTTATATGCATTTATATAACTTTATCTGGTGAGCTAAATTGAACCTTTTTGGACTTAGACGAACAAACAGTCTTGACACAGCAGTATACTGAAGGCAGTAGCAACGGCAGCAGCTGAGTTTCAATTATAATCGTCGTCTTTCTAAAGTTACTGCACAAGGCGTCACCCCTTGTGGAGGTCCAAAGAAGTCGCTAACAAAGCAGCAACACAGAGCAATTCAGTGGAGGCTGCATGGTTCATATCAAAAGTTTCTGGTGCTAAAATGTCATGACAACATGAGAGGTTTTTCAAATGGACTTGGACAAAAAAGCTATTGCAGCAGGAGGCCAATATGTGCCTGTGTAGAGCAAAAATCCCAAAGTGAATGTCTACTCTTAGGGTCAAATTGGCCTTAGGCAGGAGAATGCAACAGTAAACTGCTAATAAGCTGGAGATCTTGATCTTATTGTCCTCAAGTATTGCTACAGCAGTACTCATCACAAACCAGGGCTGAGTACTGAGCTTTAATACTTATATTGCACCTGCTTCAATCGAGCATCGAAAAAAGCCTTGTCATGCTGTACCAAATTTTGATGCTTAAGGAGTGCATTTCATCAGCTTCAGCTAGCCAAAAAGCATTTTTTTACAAAGCTCTATTAAAGCTGGTGATTGGATGTCTAATGTTACATGTCATATAGGCATTCAGGAAAAGCACTGCATTACAGCCGGAGACTGGGCTCATGTGTGTATGTATGGTTGTATCTTAAGGGGTGTAAAACAATGTCTGAAGGAGAACAAAAATGTTGCTCCATTTTAATCCGCTTGTTGCCAATTGCACGTGATGCAATGAGCAAGCAGGAAGTTGCTTTGTGTTTGACTGCAAGAAAAACAGACTGCAACCATCTTCCTCCAAGAATTCAAGCCCAACCACAGATCGTCCTCCAAAATCTCCATCAAATTACTGAGGACGGCCCTATGACTGGGGTTTTAACAGATAATGTGTAGCAGACATGAAATTTTGCACCTGTACATGGTTGTTTACTAAACTACTATTACCGTAACAGGTGTGATGATTTCAACAGAGATCCATGTAATCTAAGATATTGTTTGTGTGCTTAAATATCAAACTTCAGTACAGAGAGCAGAGTTAACATTACCATAATAAAAGTTTTGACAGCAAACATGGTAGAGTGCGAATGTTTTGGATACAACCCAGACCCTGGAGCTTCCTTTTGCTTTCTACCAAAATCCCAATAGTAGTGAATATTGTATGTTTTAAAAACATTTTGTGAGACACTGCAAGTTAGCCTCCTAGTTAAAAAGCTAGCAAACAGCAAATATAAAAGATGCTAACAACAGTCACCATTCTGATACATCTGCTCGTCGCCAATTTTGCTGCACAACAGAGTTCTCATCGGAGTTTAGGTCTGAATGAGGCACAAAAATGTTTGGCTGAATCTCAGAATGGAGAGCTAAAGCAAAAATTACCATAAGCGAATTTTCTGATGTAGAAATCGTAGACCTGCTTCCAGCTCCTTTTCAAAATTTATTTTTAGCTTTTATGTGGGAAAAAAAATATCAGTGTATAAAAAGTGTCTGGCAATGGACTTTAAGTTAAACCTGTGGTAACTGGGTTCATATTTTTTATGTTATTAAACTGCTTTGAGTGTGTGTGTGTGTGGTGGGGGTTAGTTCAAATGGATTTATAAAACTGATGATGTTGAAAAAAGTGTTGTTCAGGAAACGGTATCAAAATCAAGGTATCAGTACCAGTATCGAGTTCGAACAGCAACAGCCCTATCAAAATATGGCATAGAGCCTAACATTTATTATTTAACACATAAAAAGATAACAATGTAGCAAAGATTTGTGTGGGGATCTAACCTAAAGACATCAGGGATACAGAGAAATACTCTTGTCTTTTAAGCTTTCAGAGCACTACTGATTCAGTCCAGGTGTTTCATCCAGAATCACAGGAGATGGAATGAAAAAACATACCTCTAGATCATCACACACGCACAAACACACACCTCTCACCAGAAACACTTCAACAGTATCGACACACAGTCAGTCTGCGTGTCTAAGCATGACTGACACCTGATGGTGGGCGGGCACTGAGGGCAGTGGAGCGAGAAGAGTTTTTTCCGGCTATAATAAAACAGTTTAATTGGATTTGTTCATATGCAGGGGAGCTACTTGTATGGATTAGCATATCAATGCCTTCACACAAATCGTATTTTCAAGTGCATTGAGCACTAAGCAGCGCAAAATTAATTCTGCATGATATGCCTTGGGGCTTGGCACGGTGTTTTTTCTATACAGAGGACATCCTGACAGACACCAGCTTGCAGGTACCAGCCACAGCCAACACATGCAACCCGTACTTCACACGCATATATTCCACAATTTACAACACAAAGCTGGAATGAAGACAACAAATACTGTACTCGGGTGTTATCAAGGGAACGTTTCTGGAGCTGACGTTGTGAGAGGCTGACACTGCATTTTTTCACTTCAACAACAGTTTGAGTTTTGACAAAAACAAAGCACTCATGTAGATACAAAATTACATTTGACAAAGCTGTAAGTCGTCATCACCATAGCAGCACTCAGGAAAGTGCTGCTCGACAAAAAACACAATTTTTCACATTTAGAAAATCTTACAAAACCGCTGTAAAGCATGGAAATGTCTTTTATTTAACATTTTAAAGGCCTTGTTTCCAGTTTATTTTTCATATGAGAGATACACCTCTAAGCTGAAGGTGTCAGTTTAGAGGATTAGTTAGGGGGGCTTTCGAATCTCCCAAAAATGACAGGATCTAAGACTTTCTTACCTTCCTCCAATCTTCAAAGTAGTTCTCCCTAAACACCTTCTTGGTGGTGTACTCGTGGTCTAACATCTGGGCAAAGAACAATGCCGCCTCCTCAGCTACCAGGCTCAGCTTCACCTTCTTACCTGCACACAAACAAACACAAGCACATCATTTTAATTTCATTCAACAACAGACTAAAACACAAGAATATGAATTTGCTTCATGGACTAAATGTCCAAACATACAGGTTACAAAAGCAAACAAAAAAACTCTGGAAGCTCAGATCAAAATTCCACATGTTGTTAACACCCCTTAGCACCCCTCTTGAGTCCTGTCAGACTAATCCGTTAATTTATAGAGGTAGGCTCAGACACAAGGACAAACATCTACATTCAGGGCCACTACTAAGATTGAGCTACAAACAAGTGCATGCAAGCACGGGAATTAACAGATCAAACCAAGTCCCAGTAGGATGCTGTGGTGGCTTGACTGCTTAACAAAGCAAAAGCAATTACGGTCATCAATCAAGGTTTGACCCAATACACCTAAAGCAACCTAAAGTTGCAATTATGTTTGTGTTTGTGTGTGTGCGTGTGTGCATGCGCGTGCGCGCCTGTACACCTTTATCCATGGATCTGCCCACTTCCAATAGCTCATGTGTTGTACATCATGCAACTTTGTCCACTGTTCCACATAAATCTGACTTTGCACTCTGTTTGGTTTTAATTTCTACCATTAAGTTTGAGAATCTACATTTTTGTTTAGAATTTGTTTTTAAAACAGCTGTGGACTTGAAGCTTCCAGTCAACAGTTGGATGTTAGCATTAGCAGACAGTTAAACTGTAATTGGGGTATGATTCATGCATTGCAAGCTGGAAACTAACAGCTCTCTAGTTCATATATTGCAATGATTTTCAAGTCGCACTGGCGCTTCGTGCTGACTCAATAGTCCCGATCCGAGCTCTGCAGATAGAAAGGCACCAGGCGTTGCTTGCCGCCACTACCACTCATTGAGTTATATGGTTAACACAGCACCTTTAAATGTGATGATTTATTCTCTGTAAGCTGGAAACAAACTAACAGCTCTTCAGTTTGTTTATTAATAATAGTAGCAAGTCATGGTGGTGCTCCATGGTTGCAAAATGCAACTAAATAGTCATGGTTTGGAGCTCTGCAAAAGCCCTGCTTTTTGTAGGAGAGGCAGAGAGCTGTAGGAGAGAGAGTGAAGAACGAAACACTGAAGCAAATCTCATGCCGGTGGCTAAAAAAAACACGACACAATTTAAACTCAATGTTCATGATTAAGTCATTTTATACATTGTACATGGAACTAGCCACGATACATTGATTATAGCCTAGTATAGTATGCTTCGTTTTGATTATGATATGTTGACTTGTTTTAACTTGTGTTTATTTCATGCTGTGTAGTTTTACACATTGTGCTGTTATGTTATTCATCTTAATTTGTTATCAACAAATTTTTATTTTTGATATCACTACTTCTGCCTTTTCCAATTTATTCTTTTACTTTTTGCTGCTTTTATGCTGATTTTGTAAAGCACAAGTTAAGACACTTTTAAAAAAGAAACAAAAAGCCAGAAAATTGTCAAAAAGTGATGATACTGTTTAAAATGTATGAATTAACTCTAAATGGTCTCAACAGCTCCTGAGAGGTACCAAGATTATTTCTTTGTGACACATCCAACTTCAAGCTCAACTGACCATCATAGTAGAAGTTAACGTCGTCTGGAAGAGGCTGGTACTCAGGAGGGAAGTAGGGCCCATTGTGTTCCAGGAACTTCCATTTCACCCCATCTTCATACTTCTCTTCCTCCCACCTGACAGAAAGGAGATGATGAAAAAAGGAGGATGCATTTGAGAAACTGAAAACTGCTGCTCTCAGGTTCCCAATGTGGTTCTAGTTTGTATGTTTGTTTGTGTGCGCATGTGAGTGGGTGTGGGTGTGGGGCCAGGTCAATGCAAGACAAAAATGAGCAGCATTTCCCAACCATCTCCAGCGACTCTGCTCCTCCTCCTCCTTCTTTTTGATCTTCAGCTGTCTTGCCTCGTCAATCTCCTCCTTTGTCCTCTTAGGTTTTTTGGAGACTGGATGCTCTCCTTCCTCTTTCTTTACCGTCTGTGCAGAGAAAAACACTCGAGATGTGAATTCAAACACTCCCATCTTGAACTGCATCTCCAGCAAACTTCATACAGCAAAAGTATTATTGATGGAGACAGATTACTTTGTGAAGACAGACGTTTACCTTTTCTGTTCTCTTCTTTGACTTGTCTTTCTGAGCTACTACATCATTTTCTCCTTCTTGCTTGTGTCGCTTATTTTTCCTCTCTGATCTGCAAGTACCCACAACACAGAGAGAATACTAACAGCTTACACAAAATGGAAAAACATTAAGGGTGGGAAGTTCATAAACTATCAAATTCAAACATTTAAACACAAAAATTAGCACATGTTCCAGATGATTAAACAAATATGTTAAGCATACTCTAAAATTAAAGAAAGGCTATGTGCACTGGTGGGGGCAATTCATTTAGCAGCAGAGGGAGCGCTCCTCACATTCACGCTGCTCTTCTGTTCAAGCAGCTGTAGACAAGGAAGCAGCTGCCCAGAGAATGAGAGGCTTTGCCCCGGTCAGCTTCTGAGATAACGTTATCTTCTGCCTTCTGTATAGAAAAGGTGAATTTCCAGCTCACATCAACTTAATGATTACAGTCTGTGGCTTTTGCTTGATATCTAGTACTGTCAAAATGTTCAACACTTCAATACACCTTAAGCGCAGTTACCTTGTTTACTATTTTACATGAATGCCATCGTTCCAACTCTAAAACTCTTTATAGAGAAAAGGGAACTTATAATCGATTATTCGTATTGAACAGCCAAATCTGATTCAAGTGACATAATTCTCAGTCTTAAAATTTCTGCAGTGAATAAGACTGTGTGTGCACAGAGGGCACTGGAGACACTGCACTGGCTGCCACACACGCTTACTGGCTGCCTTCTCCAATCACCTCACGACCTGCACATCTTCACCACCAGAACATATGGAGTGTGTAAATTAGAAAAGTCTGCAAATAAAGCCAGTGACAGCTCTCGCACAATCTTTCTGCTCCATATCCATCGTCAATTAATTTCCCTGGGTAGGGGATCCCAATGATTGTAACAATCTGTCTTGCTGCTGTAAACATATAAATACTGTGGAGACACTCCGTTTTTGCTATGAATTAAAGAGCCATTGATCAGCAGGCTCATTTCTATACACCAACATTCACAGGGTGGTTTGCACTTACAGTTGAATGTGGATGTGTAGAAGACAGGACAATTCCCTGTTGATCTGGGTTTTATAAAAGGCATGTTTTTTTTAGTCAGAATATTTCTTGGTGCATGCCTCTTTTGGCTCTTGTGCACAAGTACACTTTGCACAAGTACAAAAACTCACATAGGTGTGGCAGGAGAGTGTGAAGGCCCCTCAATGGTCTCATCCTTAATTCTTTTCCGTTTCAGCCCTTTCTTCTTCACAGTGAAGTCGTCATCCTCTGGCTCATGTTTGACTGACTTTCTAAATCCCAAAAAGGAAAAAAGTCATGGTCCATTTATAACATAAAACTGAATGAACTTGTTATCCTAATGTTGTTGGTTGCTTTATTCAGTCAAAAGTTTTGTAGCCTCATAAAGGTACAATAATTTTCATGTTTTTAAACACACAGCACAAACTTATGGTGAAATAACAGTCACCCCTCTTAAAATAGAGTTTACAAGGGAAAGTCATTTTTTAAACTTAATTCATTTTTAAAAACCCCATTTGACCCCATTGGAGTCCTTCTTTTTTAAATGTTTTTGTACTCGAACAAAAACATTTCGAAGGTCTTGTTCTTTTTTTTTCCCTCAATTTTGTCTGTTGATTTCAAATTAGCTCCTTCACAACCAGCTAATCACAAGGCAGAGTAAAAGCTTATTTTTTTAACTGCTGTCTGCCTCACTGCTGGCAACAGAATTAGGACAAAATTACCCCGCCATGCAGAACAGAGACAGAAAAAAGAAAACCTTAACCCAGGGGTCATCAACTAGATTTGTGAAAGGGCCAACACTTTTCCAAGCAGAACTGCAGGTGCTGAAATTTTATAAATGTATATATATACTGCTGTCTGCCTCACTGCTGGCAACAGAATATATATATATATATTTTTTTTTTTTTTTTTTTAAAAAGGGTAATAATAAGAATAATAAGATAAAATGACATGTTAAAAAAAACAATATGTAAAATAAGAGGAAGGTGGGGGAAAAAAGATAAAACAAAATGTTAAAGTTTGTCCCCATTCTTGCATGATGATATGGCCCAAGGAGTATCCCATATATAAAAGAAGGGAATTTATTCCACCTTCACTTATCCAACGTGCACCACCCAATCAGCAAATTATGGGTTAATCAACACCCGACCTGACCAGACCTGTAACCTTTATGCATTATGGTAGCGCATTTGTGAGGACTAAGGACAGAGACATGGACAGAGAAACACATTCTCATCTGACGCCGCAATCCACTGACTGATATCTGATGAGTCGGGAGTGAGAACGGGCTGCACAGAGACAGACTGAGCGCTGCAGCATCTGAATCTATGTATGTGTGTGTGTGTGAGAGAGAGAGCGAAGAGTCCCAGAGAGGGAGAGACAAGGTGAACAACTGCACCAATGTTTCTGTGAAATGTTAATAACTTCAGGACGCTGCTCGGCAACTTTTTGACATTTGATATTTTTCTAGTAAGCTTACCAAACCTGCCTTATCACTGCCACTAATAATAAGCTTACAGATGGATTTATAATGTCTTTATGACCCGCGGAACAAACGCACATATTTGGGTGGTTAAATAATTCCTAATAAAATTATTTCCACCTCAAAATCTTTTGCAGTTGCTTCAATATCGGACAAAGAAACACTACATATTCTAAATGCTGTAATGCATTTTTTATAGTATATATATATATATATATATAAAGTATAGTATATATATTTTATGAATAAGTATTCAGCGGACCGATTGGAAAGCTTTGGCTTGCCGCGTATTGCATGCGGGCCACTATTTGACAAACCCTGCCTTAAGCACAGAATGACGACACAGTGACCACAAGAAATCACACATAATTATGGTCATTAAGCAACATTATTGAAACAGTAATGATAATGACATAATTACAGCAATTAGAAATAAGAAATAATAATTATACAACTGCAAGCTTGGATTTCCCTGTAGAGTGAGGAATTGATGGGTAGGGAAAAGCTCAAAAAATCAACACATTAGAGACACCACGGCTAATAAATAACAGTGTTCTCCTTTCTTTCAAATAACAGCTATTTTGGGGAAAATTGAGAAAATGTGAAGCGCTGTAGCATGTAATTGCCAAACTGACTTACTAAATCCTAATTACAAGCCCCTATGTTAGCAACTACCTGGTACACATTGTTTCAGCCTTGTGCACTCTCTCTGAACTCCTACAGTATGACCTCTGATAGCTTCTTATTGAGAATAATGAGCCTTCCCCCAGGTTCACTGCTCTGACTCCATCTGGTTTTTGCTTGAAACATTGTGCATGTTCAAATTCAGACGTAAAACAAAGATGATTCAGGACCTTTGTTTTACCTTTTAGAGGAAATAGGTTTCGGACACTACACCACTGCCCTTTTGCTATTTATGCTGTACTTTTTTTTCCAGCAAGCGCCCACACGAAAACCTGTACAGTGCCAAAATAATTACTGATTTTAGTCTTAATCACACTTGCACAACACAAATAGTCCATTCATACTCTGGAGTTCTCTGGTAATATTTGTGCAGTTTTGAGGGATCAAAGGACTCTGGAACTGAAGGGGACATGTGACAAGATTTACCTCATACTTCATTTATACACTTGTCCTTTTTTATATAGTTATTTTATTTCCTAGAGGTTTACTGCAGTTTTGCATTTCATTTTGTAAATTTAAGATCTTTATTGTTAAAAAGTAAAAATACTAAAAGGGGCGTTGTTAATTAGAGTTGTTCACATTCTTCTTGCCCCACACATCATACCACACTGATGTTTACAATAAAATGTTCCTGCACTCATTTTTGTAAAGAGAAGTATTGTAAAACAGGAAAATGCTCTACCTCTAATTCATATTTGTCAAAAGTGTTTGAACCATATCTGAGGGCCTATTTATATATTTTTTGAAAATGTAAAAATTTATCGGTCGATATATCAGTTATTGTAATTTTTTACTCCCTAATATCAGTATGGGCTCCAAAAAAATCTATATTGGTTGGGCCCCAACAGCAACACTGACCAAATTGGTTTCAACAGGTTCCCTTTGTGCATAAGGTTTTGTGCATCAGTTCCCCTCAGGGACAAAGTCATTTTCATGATGACATGAATGCAGAAACCCCGCTGCCTGCCTGCAGGTGTCACAATGTGTAACAATCACATTCATGCTGACACATCAATGCTCGTAACCTTCACAGTAGGAAAACTACTTGTGAGCCAAAGCTCTTTTTATTTTCATTACAAATTACACACATGGAAGATGCCTCTGTGTAACTCCCTGTCTGTTCTCTTTTAGTTTACTTTGAAAATTTAAGTGTGTGCTGTTGCCAAGCTGTTCAGATCAACTGCTTACTGTAGAGAGAGGGAAAAGGTGAGTGTGTAGAAATGGACATGTTGGGTTTTTTTTTTTTTTTTTTTTAAAATACTGCACCACTGAGCAAAATCCATAAAAAGCTATACATATGGTGGTGGGTCACTGCGTCCATTGACATTTACGGTCTATGGTTCTAATAGCCTTATGTTTCTTCCCTAACTCTGCTGCGAGCCCTTAACTTTCCTCCCTGCATGATACCCACTAAACTAGCGCAGCTTCCACCTGAGCCGTTCAAGAGAAAAAAAAAAGAAAAATCTTAGAGGAAACATTAAAAGCCAGGATTTATCGTAATAGTTTATCCAATTGACATCTCCTTTAAAATGTCACTAGATGTATTGGGGTGTGTTAAGTCCATATCTGGGAAACAACCATTAACAGCTCTGTAGAAACACTGCTGTGAGACAGATTCAACACAGCAGGCCTTCGGCCAAAGTCTGCTATCCCAGCAACACCCAGCTGAGCATCCAACTACTCAAACCATGCAACCTCATTTATTTCTTCCCTGACAAGCCACAGATATTTGTCTTAAGCGCAGAGTAAAATTAATTTTCTGAGAGACAGCTTAATACAACTTATAAAATGGGAATGGCTTCTGTCCAGGGCCAGTGAACATCAAAACACAAGAAAATAATTTCCAGCACCTCAGGAGGTAAGAACAGAGGAAGAGTGTGAAAAATAACATTTGTGGCAGTATGGCTCCATGGTAGTTTGTCAGTTTATTATCATAACCTTAGATAAGATAAGGTCTACAAATATGATTTCATCCCTACCTGGGACTGCTGGGTGATTCCAGGGTTTCAGTGTCTGGTGTCTTGACCTGAGGGGAGGACATGCACTGAGTTCAACACAGCATAACTGCAATTAAGGAACATGTACCAGTGTTTCCGACTGTGCTGTTTGTTCGTGTGTGTGTGTGTGTGTGTGTGTGTGTGTGTGTGTGTGTGTGTCCCTTTTTTATCACTCCATGTCCCCTCTCTACATTCCGTTGTTTTTGCAGGTCAGTGAATGCAGCACCAGTGGAACACTTAATGAGTTGTTGTTTTTTTTTCCCTCAGAGGATCTCAGTGGTTTGACTTTGAGTGGATAACTGATATGTCAGTTCAATCATAGGTGATCAGATCATATTGATGGATGAGAGGAGAACCTGCTAAAAGCAGTGAATGCAAACTGTTATACCCTTTGCAATTAACAATTAGGTTTCACTTACACTGTGCCTGGTATTCTGGTGCTCCATCTGTACCCAGAGCGCAGTATATGTACTGTGTTTCAACAGCACTCCTACTGAACAGTCCAGCTCCAAAAATATAAAAGCTATCTGTTGCGGCAGATGTTTTGAATGTGGTGGCCACATGTATGAATTTGTGGGAAATCCTCCATCTGAGGCTCTTGGTTAAAAGCTGGAATAATTAAGATAAGATTAAGATAAGAGTAAGACAATTACTTCCACTGGCCTGGGTATTGGTCTGCATGTAAATATTTCCTAGCAAGAATGTGGAAATCTAATATCATGAAGGTAACCTAGTTAGGAGCTGTCGCACATACTGCAGCTGTGTGTGAGCTAAGGTCAGTGGGTAACTGGGACTGGAATCTTCACCCTGATATTTGACCTGTTATTCCAGACAACGCACGAGTCAGTGGTGAACTCTCATGACCACCACAATTCCTCCCCCTGGCTGAGACAACACTGAATTTCCATTGAGATATTCTACATCAGCCTCTGACAAAACCAGACATCTGATCAAATTGTAGGCATGTCTAGTCCTGTGCAGTATAGAAAGTAGAGAAGAAAATGAGCTGCTCACCTTCTTGTGCGATTTTCCATTATAAGTTTTCTCTGTGGATTTAGTTGACCTTGTACTGCACATCAGGTTACCAAGATGAAACAGGGATAAAAAAGAAATGGAAAAAGGCTTGTCAGTGATGCAGAATTTGTAACACACAGGCAGTTAAGAGAAATATTGTAGATCTAAAAGGAGGAGGTTGCTTTCCCTTTAACTGTGACATGACTAAATAGACCCCAAAGAGCAAGCTTGAGCTACACTTTAATCAAGTGTAGGATTCACATAGGTTCACATAGCTGATATTACATTCATGTCCTTGCCTAGTTAGTATCATTCTAATCAGACAACCCTATAAATGCCACCAATCGGACCAGCGCTGTCTCATCAGACCCCCCCCCCCACCCCCCAAAAATATGGTTCTTTTAGGTCTAACCTTTCCACCCTGGATGTAACATGAAACTGAGCAGCAATTATCTGAAGATATGTGCATTTTTAAAACTCAGAATTCCCAGTTTTTACATCAGACTCAGGCAGTACAACTTTGAAAGCAAGAGGCTCTTTTATGTTCAGGAAAATTTGTTCCATGAGTCTCATAGTTGATGACGATAAGTTGAAACTTAATCAGTAATTCTGTCAGTGTGCCATGAAAAAAACACAAGGCTAGCTGTCACAGAAAGCCGCCTGCTCCACTGCCAGTAGCGCTTACAGGTGTCTATTCATCTCCCTGCTCTCATCAATTACACAAGCCAGTGACAGATCACTCCACATTCATTTGTCTGCTCACATATGCATGGTAATAAACGCATCAGATATCAAGGTAAATTAATTTATTCATATGAAGATGGAGTACCCAGTGTACTCAGTGAAATGAATGCATGCACTCAATGCCACCGGCCTGCTCCACAGCTCAGCCAACGAAGCATTCTTTTCGGACCTTTAGTAGCACACAAATACTGCCATATGGCTCACTCTCGTCTGATTTATCACCATTGCAAATTTTTTTTAATCCACATTAATTTGTCTCCACATTTCAACAACATGAAAGGCAATGCTACTTGCAGGATCTGTGCAAAAAAAACAGCTTTGATGTGTGGATTATACTGATGCTGAACAGATGTTGGATGTGCTGTTGCCAGCTCACATGCATATATTATTAGGCAGCTGCTCTAACTTGACAACTATGACAAGGTAACCATACAGGTAACGTATTAGATAATGGCATGTGACTAAATAATGACTGAGTGCTAGCTAAATTGTGCCTGTCAGCATTTTTTTTTTTGCTACACAGCTTTTCACACACACACACACACACACACACACTCCTCACCTGTTCATCGTATCTCCCCCGGCACCAGCGCTTTCGTTATCGCTTAGCTTTTTCAGCTTCCTTGCCTTATGCTTGGCCTTCTCCTCTCCTTTAGCGTCCTTCTCTCGTCCCATCTCTCACATGAACCTCTGTAGAGCAAAGTGGACATCAAATGTTTGGAAGCAAATACACGTAGCGGTTGTGGGAAAAGGTTCAAAGTTAAAAATGATCACTGCCATGGAAAGTTCTGGCTTTTCCAGGTTAGCCAATTAGCTAGCTAACGTTAGCTAACAACGGCAGAAAAAATACGTTAACTTTAGCCGGCTTAAACCAAATGTATCTTGCTGTACTTTGGCGGAACATTTTATTTCTAGAGTAAAATGTAACATTACCGCACGATGTGACTCGCTTACCGCATACAACGTCGACAAATACTGGGAAATATTTCGTGGGAAATACAGACGTTTTAGGCGGTTGAGTTCATTTGATGGCCGCCCGACTTTGCTAGCTTTGAGCCCACTAGCACAAACTGAGCGCTTGTCAACTCCAGCTGAATTCTGATTGGCTGAGGAAGTTTCGTGGGTTGCCAGACCCGGTGATGTTATGCCGTATTCTGTGACCCGGATTATTCTGTTACCTGTGTAGACAGGGTGCCCTACGTTTAACTCCCGTGGTGATGACTTGTGTTGAAGTTCGTTGTTGTATCGAAGTGTGTTCCCCTGTCAAAGAGTGTTCCCCCCGGTTTCCCCTTTAGTGTAATTGTTGCAGAGAAGATCTTCATATATATGCCTATGATCACAATAGAATATGCTAACCCTTTAAATGCCATGCTTCTGTCATGATGCCACTATGTTTTTAGATGAAAAAACAAAACAAACCCACAAAAAATGAATTATTTTCAATAAACTACATGCAAAGTGTTTTTTAAGATGACTGACTGGGATGTGTCAGTGATTAGCAGCGACATTGATTTTTATACATTATTATTTTTTGTGTGAAATACTCACATTCATACCGCTCTGTACACAAAATGCACTTTTCAGAATAAGGCTATAAAAATATTATACATTTATATTATATCCTACTTTCACAGAGTATTTTTTAACCAATATCAGTCCTACTAATACATATTCTTTACTTTTTTTTTTTTTTTAGAAATTTAACCCTTTAAATGCCAGGTTTTTGTCATGATTTTTGTCATGTTTTTATGCTTGGATGGCTGTGGGATCAAAAATGTCAATTTGAATGGGTTTCAGTGGAGCATTTTTTCACCTTAGCAATCTGAATGTAACTATTTAGTTTCCACAGTGTATTTTAGACTTATTGTAGGAGCTGAGCTGGAAATTCACTGATTACACTTAAATACACAATCTGCACTACATTTATACCATGTGCATGGCATATGCATATCCCATAATTCTTTATATAGAGGCTACCAAATGGTAATTGTAAAACAGAGAGAGAAAAAAAACAGATTATTTGCTTGTAATATATGGGTATATGAACATATTGATTAGCAAACATGGAATTACCAGCACTGGTATTATTTCTAGGTATATTCACCATTACAGTACTTTGAAAACATCTCAGAAATGCTGAAAAAGTCATACTGATATACATTTTTTTCACCAAATATATCATGAAATATCATTATATGTATGCTAATAACAACAGTGATTATTCATCCTTCTTTATTTCATAAAATGTATTATCTTAGCATCATTACTTTTACTATAAAAGACCAAATGTTTGGTAAAACATGATTTTAGACATTAACAAAATCATACTTGTTCTTTTTCACTGTATATATACAGAAGAATACAAATGTTCTTAAGTAAGACTTCTGATGACCCTGGAGGACTCCAGAGACAAGGCTGTCTTAACATCGCATCCTGTGTTTTTTTGATTCTGATTATGGGTAACATTAAATGTATCATTTATAATTTAGCAAATAGTCAATTTTAATTGACTTAACTTAGCTTCACTGCCTTTACCATAGAAGGCCAATATAAGAACAACATAAAAGATTATTGCACCTTACACAGACTTTGTTAATATTATTTTATACTGCAGTCATATAAAAAAAAAAAAAAAAACTTGCTGTGGAGGTGTGACATAATTGAGTGACCCTCAGTTAATACATCCTAAGTATTAATATTACAGTCTAGAGGCAGATCAAACATTATCAAATTCAACACAGGACAGATGCTTGATGGTCTACCTTGGACGAAGTGTTCCAAAAGAGAAAGAGGCTTTAATTTAGTGGAAAGGGGCTGTAGACAGAAGCAATGATGCATATTCCCACAGAAGGTTGTCAGTGCAGTTTTACTCAGCAGAGTCTACTGTATTCCCACAGGCAGAAATAAGACATATAAAAAAGTCAATAAAATATTAGATTTGCTCCAGTAAAAATGACAGTGGTTCTGGAGGATGGGAGGACTTGAGCTAAAACCTTAGACTAATGCAGTATAAAATAGTTGCCCAAGGTTTCTATGCTGAATATGAACAATATGGGTTACATTCAAGTAGCAAAGTAAAAAAATTATAATTATTAAATGGTTGCTGCAGTTTTCAAAGACCTGAAAAAAAGCATGAGTGGCATAACACTCTATTCTTACAACTCTTGTCAATCAAATACAGGTGGAAGAAAGCAATATTAATTAGTAGTTAAGGCCTTACAGGTAATGGTGGCTGGCTGATGACATCCATCATTATTAGTCTTCTTGTTTTCCCCTTATTTGTTTATTTGAGTGATATTCAGGAAATGCATAATAAATAATGATTACTCAAATGTTAGTCAATAACAGAATAATGCCAATGAGCAACATGTTTGTAAATAATGTGAGGAAAAATGCTCCATTGCCAGCACCAGCAATGTTCAATGTTATTATTATAATAATGTTTAAGGTAATGTACAAAAATATGAGTGTTGTAATATTGTTTTTATGACAACTCACATAAAAATTATAACTTGGGGTCTCAGCAGGCTACGTCAACAAGAACATAATGCTTAACTGTGAAATCTGAAGACGATATTCATGACTCAAGACAGTCTGTTTGCAATCTCAGAATAGACCTTTCTCTCCAGTAATTTAAATTTTGATATTGTTATCCTTCATTCAAGACGTGCATTTTTGAGCAACAGGTTATCACTGTTTTTCTCTGTAGCTTTGGCAGGTTTCTTGAATCATCCTTAACATTTGTAAAACAGTAAGTGCACCTCTCGAAACAATTTGTACAAACAGCTACATACAATAGAGTGCCTGCAAAAGCATGACTTGCTCAAAATTCTTGGTTATCTCTCAAAAGCAAATATTAATGACAATGAGAAGTAATCAGAATGAAAAGTCCTTCAAAGTTTTCAAACAAGACAAACAAAATGCTTAATTTAGCCTTATAGTCAACAGTGTACCTTATTCTCTGATGTAAACTATAACCAAGGTTTTGATGACAGTGATTGAAAATGCACAAGGCTGCAATTCATGGCATATATCAAGTTCAACAGTACAAAATTACACATTACTGTGTGTGGAGATTGATTGCAAGAGATTGGACAGCATACAAATTCATGCCTTTATTGTTTGTACTTTCACTTGTTGACAGAACATGTTGTTGTGATAAAAAAAAAAAAAGACAAGGAAAATTAATACAAAAAGGAAACACCTGTTGGGCAGTGCTGTATGGAGAATTGCTGTGCAGTTTTTCCGCAACTCCTGACACTCATTTCTGTCAGGCAACAGATTCTCTTCCACATCACCATGGAAATGTTCCCCTGCAATGCAGTGAGGGAATAATTGATTTTAAGATTTTACTGATCACAGTCAAAACTCGTCTGGGTCTGCCCCCACACTACATATCTGAAATATTTACCCCATATGAGCGAGTTCGCAGTCTTAGATCCTCATGTGGGGCCGTTCTGGCCATTTTAAACTCGAATCAGTACCTTCTTTTAGATCATTTCTTAAAACCAATTTTTACAGACTTGCTTTTCTGTGATGTTGCCTTTTGATTTGTTTTATATTTATGTTACCTATTTTATTAATGTTTTCTTTCTAATATTTCCTTTTATTTGTGGTTTTGTTTGTGTTATTTTATACTGACATTTTACTTCCTGCACCTTTCATTGTTTGTCCTTTAGTTTTACCCTAACTCTACCCAAGTTTCGTCTTACTTGTGTTCAGTAGAACTGTTTGTTTTTCTGATCTTGTATTGCCTTCTGTGTATCACATTTCAGCTTTTGCTTTCTTTATCAAAGCACTTTGTAAAGTCTGTTCTTAAAGGTGCTATATACATAAAGTTATATTTAATATTATTTTGGTTGTCCCTGATACTATAGACTGGTATTAAATGTTCATCATAGTGAAGGCTTGTAGAAGGAAATTATTATAGATTTTACATACGTTTGTTTATACTACTAGTAATGGACAGTGGTGTAATGTAAGTAATAATACTTTGTTACATCACTTCTAATTTTTTGGGAGTATCTGTTCTTTACTTGAGTTTTTATATTTCTGTCAACTTTCACTTTTACCTCATCTCCTAAATACATTGTATGTGAGTATTTGAGTTACTACAAAATAGGGAAGTAACTGAGAAAGGGAGAAAGGGACAGACAATAAAGATATGTGAGGTAAATTGCAAAAAAAGACCTTGATTTTCTTAAAGTGTAATATAGGCTCTATTTTTAAGGTGGTGTGTGTTATGCAGTTAACTTACATAATTCTCAAAATTATTTTTTTTTATTACCAGCATTTACTTGTACTTTTGCTATCAGTGCTTCATTACAATTAAGATTATAACATTACTTTTGATACCACATTACTGCAGTTATGAAATCCTTACACTGGCTACATGTCACTCACAGAATTGATTTCGAAATCTTGCTGCTTGTCTATAAATCACTCTGTGGCTCAGTGCCCAAATATATCCCTGACATGCTTGTGACACATGAAACTCTGAGGACCCTCAGGACATCTGGGGCCGGCCTAGTGACCGTCCCAAGAGTTAGAACAAAACATGGTGAAACAACGTTTTGTTATCATGCAGCACAAACCTGGAACAACCTCCCAGATGATGTTAGACAGGCCCCGACTCTGACCACTTTTAGGTCAAAGCTAAAAACGTTATCATTTCAAACTTGATTTAAAAGCATTTTAAATCAACTTTTTATCTTAGCACCTCTTGTCTGCACTTTTGCTATTTTTAACAATAATTTTTATTTATATATTTTTAAAATAATTTGCTCATTAATTTTACCTTTTATATTTGATCTCTTTAAAGGTTTATTGTAAATCAGTATCCTTTATCTATACATCTGGGGCCGGCCTAGTGACCGTGTGTTTGTGTATATATATATATATATATCCACACACATACATACATATATATGTGTATATATAGATAATATTGCTCTGTAAAGCACTTTGAATTACCCTGTTGTATGAAATGTGCTACACAAATAAAGCTGCCTTGCCTAATATCAGACACTTCTTCTATTTAGATATCTGTACTTTTACTCAAGTAGCCTATGACTTTGAGGTACTTTGAGGTCCACTACTGGTCACAGACCACCAGTCTAACGATAGAGTCTATATTAAGACTATTGGAAAGATTATTTTACGATTACTGTATCCAGAGATCACCGGTCCATGAGTCTAACCTTGCGCCTTGCGCCCATGACAGCTGTGCTGTCTCTTTAAGAGACCCGGAAACGGTTTCCTCCTGTGTGTTCACTGGTCGCGGGGCCCAAACAGACAGCTGAGTTCCCTCCTGGCGATGATATCCCATCCTGCTATCTGGGCTTTTCGGAGCAGTGTGAGGTGCTGGCGACACCGGGCAGTTGTCAGAGCGGCGCTGGAGGCCTCGGACGTCAGCGCTTGGCGTTGGTACTCGACCCCAGTTCGTCGTGGTGTCACGGGCATGGAAGAGATACTGGCGAGGGTCGTTGCACCTTTACCCACATACGAAACGAGAGACAAATGCCCTCCTCCTCCCGAATCAAACAGCTTGGAGTTCATGCACTTCTACGGGAGTCTGGACAAAGAGGACAAATTGGGTTTTCTGACGAAGCTGTCGCAAGACTTCGGAGTGGACCACAAAAGCGTGTCGGAGCTCGCCGTGAGACTGTTGGACACCCAGTTACGAGACTTGGCGACCATTTTGCAAGTGGAAGACAGGCTGCGGTACGGCTTGACTCCCCGTTATAAACAGTTGCTTAATCATATAAGCAGGGTCGAGGGGGGAGTGAAGTTTCTGGTGGATCTCCGAGCCGATGTGCTTGAAATAATCTCATCCAAAGCTAGCGAGAGCCCACACATCAGGGTAAATCATTTGTTTACATTTTCTACGGGTGCTCGCATGAGTCAAACAGTACCGTTCGCGTTTAGGCGTTTGGCATGTGTGAACCTGGAGCGTCTGTTGCCTTATTTAGAGCCATTGTATGTGGCGGGTTATTCCTGTCATGTAGCAACATTACTGCCAACTTTGCTGAGCCTTTTATACACAGGGTACCTGCAGATTCGTAGAAAGTCTTAAAGGGCATTGCATTCATTAATCTAAAACTAAGGCATTAACTGGTATTAAATTGACTTAAATTAATCTTTTAAAGGTCTAAAAAATGGTCAGACATGGGAAGTGGGATTTTATGAGTCGTTTTTTTTCTGAAGTTGCCTTGTAAAATCTCAAAATAATTGGTAACATAAATATATATTTTTGTTTGTTTTTTTCCACCCCTTCTGGTAACATCTTTTTTTTTTTTTTTTTTTTTTTTTAATTAATTCCTTTTCTGAAAGTCATCATGATTGGAATCTAGGCCATGGAATCTCACATGCATATTGAGAAAATTAAATCGCCCAGAAAACGGTCCAGAAATGCCAGATACTTCTGGCTTCTGTTAGACACTTTTATGATAATATAATATTTTCATTGTCTTTCTGTGTTCCACTCTAAAAGGGTGGGTTTTTTCTTTTTCAACATTTGGCATAGGTAATTTAATTTATCACTGGCAAAAAAAAAAGTAGCGTTTTATGTTAAAATAAACATCTGGGCAAATACTTGTTGTTCTTCAATTTCAGTTGTTGGAAATTTGTTCTCAAAACTTAATTTTGAGTGGCATTAATGAAATGTCTTAATAAACCTTAAAACTACCTTGCCCTAAGCTGAGGAAACCCTGTATACTGTACCTAAAAGCACAGAAATACATGTGGTCAATTTTACCATGTTCCCAATTTTACCCTGTCCCCTTAATTTCTTCGATAAGGGACTGCTCTTTACTCCTTAATATTGACCATTTTATTAATTTACTGTGTGTCCCTGAAGTAATTTTCCATCCTTTTAGTTTGTAGATTCTTGCCGTACAAAAAAAAAGAAGAAAAAAACAATTTACTCAAAGAAGTGAAGTAGGGCCTTTTCATTTTATACAATACAAAACCAAGAAAAGTCCATCTGTTTTTTTCTTGCAAAGGTTATGAGGCAGAAATGTTGCTGCATAACAGGAATGACCGTAGTATATTTTAATAGCATTAGTAGTAGGTTGATTACAGCTGCTTGCACAACTCACCCGCACACTAGGCACAAACTGCACTCCTTGCTCCCATCCCATGGCCCGTCACATGGCTCACATTTCCTCACAGCTTGTGCCAATGACCTTAGCTACAGTTTTCCTTCTTTGCCAGCTTAGAGGAACTACATGTATTTTTTTCTTTTAATTTCTTTATTTCCTCATAGCTTGGGGTGGTTTTTGCAAATAGATAACACCAAGCTTGTTTGGCACAAGACACTGTCAAGCTCAGTTTCAGGGCTTTCTTCATATTTCTGCTCATCTTGGCTTGCAGATCAGCCCACGGTGCTGTTAGGAGCTGCTTTCCACTGTTGCTGGAATGCTCTTATGTTAAAATAGACCCTACAATAATATTTCATTCTATACATGAAGAGGCTCGAGCTACTCTGCTGCTGCAACAAGGTGAAACAGCTGAATATAAATCAGGCATGTAATGAATATTTTGAATGATTTTTTTCAAGACAATGTGAAAGTTAAGTGAAAAGGAAAACCAGTGGTGGGGGGGCTTTAAAATTTTCCGTCATACAGACATGGCTCCTGTGCTCTTTGCCGCCCCTAATTGCACAGTTTTTGGCAACTTATTTTTCAGAAAAGCTACTCTTTCCAATCTAATTGTTCAGCCGTTCATGTTCAGTCACACTTAATTACAATTTTCAATTCAGTTTAGCACGCAAGTGTGGAAGTTTTCTATGCACCTTGGAATAAGAGTGGAATATTTTTTAGATAGCAGGTAGATTTATACAAAGTATGACATGTACCATGGACTTTTGGATATAAATATACTTGCTAAGTGCAAAGAAAGAGTCGTTTGACAGGCTTACCTCTTATACTAACATGTATTAAGAGTTCAGCTTGTGATTAAAGTACACCAAAGTTACCATATTCAAATTCTTTCTTACTGTTGTGTATAGTTGTACACAAGCTGAAATGGGATTTTTTTTTAAATTGTTTTATTTTTTTATCAGTGAATTTTATAGTGTGACAAAGGTTACAGAAGTGTTTCTTTAACCATCAGTTTGGCTTGTGCTAAGTTGGAGTCGTACTGAGTTGATTCTGCATGAAGCGGCATTGATACGCTGATTAGCGGCTCGCGCAGTGGAGAACTGCTATTTCTGTGTCAAAGGCCACAAGCAGAGATAAGTACCAGCACAATATAGGTGAAAATATAAAACGGTGCAATTTGTTTCAAAGTGCCCTTAGGGGAGCAGTTTCGATAATATGTTGTAGAACTAACTTTTGGAGAACTTCTGAGAAGAAAGTGAGCTTAGAAATGGGCCTATAGTTTTGTGGAAAAGACTTATCAAGGTTAGGCTTTTTTCGTAAAGGCCGAATGCCGGCTTGTTTGAAATAATTAGGGGCACAACCAGAAATAAGGGAACAATTAACAATTCGAAGTAAACTAAGGCAGACGGCACCCAAAACCTCTCAGGAGTGGGGTGGGAAAGACATCGAGAAGACTTGAAGAGAAATGCATGTGAGACACAATATAATTTAGCTCTGGAAGAGATATTTTATGAAATGGCTAAAAAGACGAGGTCAGGCAGGATAAAAACAAACATCAATGTTATATTTAATGTCAGAGACATTTTTTAAAAAATATATAAAAACATTCCAGGGTCATTTTTGAAGAGGTTAGCAAAACAGGGGCAGCTGGGTTAATCAGCCTGTTAACAGTACTGAAAAGGAATTTCGGATTATGGTGGTTGCTGATTAGGATTGAGAAGTATTTGGCTCTTGCATCTTTCATTTGTGTATTGTAAGAAGTCAGGGGGTCCTTCATGTACAAAAAGTGACATGCAGTTTAGTCTTTTCCATCTCCTTTCTGCTCTTCTGCACATTTTTTAGGACTCCAAAAGCTCTCATCAATCCAAGTAGAGTTTTTTTCAGGTAATTTTGATCTGAGTTTAGTGAGAGCAATGGCATCCAAGGTGGTTCGACAGAGATTCTTAAAGCTATTAAGTAAATAATTTGCTTGAGTTAATTCCGACTAAATGTAATTTGGATGGCTAGGGGCAAAATTGATGAAAATTTTGAAGCCCTATGCTCATTCAGGATGCAGAAGCATATGGTGCCTGTTAAAGAGTTTTTGGGCAGTGTGGAACACAGTCACATTTCATACAAGGATAATCAGAGATAAAAAGATTTTCCAAAACCATAGAATATATACTCAGACCAGGGGTAAAAACTAAATCTAATGTTATGGGTTGGACCGCATATATGCTGGACTAAATTAAATGTTTAACAAAAAAAAAAATGTCAGCAAAACCACTGGTTAAATTATCTTATTGATCTTATTTTAATATTAAAATCACCAGCAATAATAACTTTGTTGACATTTAACACAATAAAAGATAAAAGTTCAGAAAATTCATTTGCAAAGCTAGAACCTGCATGAACAATCACCTGGTGGACAGAGGATGGGGGTGAACGCAGCAGCTCCGGGAGCTTCTCCAGCATGACCGGGACTGTGGCTCCGGGACAGCAGTGAGTGGTTGTGTTGAAGAAACGAATGTTTCCGGTTATGGTGTGGTTGGAGAAAGGAGAGAAGAGGGAAGAGGGGATGATGGGGGGTTGAGGATTAGGAGGAGACGGAGTGGTTAGAGGTGGAAGAAAAGCAAGGAAAACTTGAGTGTTTCATCACTGCTGAGATGCAATAATCAAGATAACAAAAATGGACAAATGCGCCATAAAGAGCTATAATGGTCAAACCAGAACTGCCCTGCATGAGGTCACTCAGGGGCATTTAGGTTTTCTATCATCTGTGATTTTGCTTTAGAATAGAGCTTAATATGATTTTCAAAGACCCTGATTGCGCCATCACCAGAGGACGTCTAGCCTCTGCTCTCCTGCTCAATAACTTATTTTATTCCTGCTGAGAAGTGGTGCAGGTGCATTTAATTTCAATAGCCAAGAGACTGTGAGACCTTTTATAGCCCTAACAAAGGTATAAGCTACCTTCAGAGTACTGAGTGCTGACCACCTTGATCTTGAGGACAAAAGGCAATCTTTTTTTTGACTGCCAGAATTGATTGAGCTAAAAGTAAGAAAAGGTCATGGAAAAATATGAAGCTTTAAATATGTGTAATGATAGCATGTGCATACCAGGGGAGGGGGAAAAAAACCTTACAGTATTGTGAATATTGAAAACAGCACAGAAATGTAGAGGGCAGAAAATTATACAATATTGAAAATTACAAAAGTAATGAAAGTTTGGATTTAACAAGGTTGCAGATGCTGTGGTTCTCTCAAGAGTGTTGCTTTGAATTTGACGCTAGATTAGTCTCTCTTGGTTGGGTAATTGATTTTTACTCTTCCTCCTCACTCCTTCCACCTGCAGGCTTTTCATTCTTGTTCACCTGTCCACAAACTGAGTGGACGGAAGCTATAAAGACAAGTCAGAGACGACGTTTTAGTTAGCTCCTCGGGATTTCACAGAGTATCAGTGAGGCTATTTTTTCCCCATGGACAGACTGCCAGGCTGACAAGTGGCATGGAGCCTACTGGAGTAAAGATATTTGGCACACTTGGGCACTGTGGTGTCATTTGGGCTTCCGATTGACAGGCTGCTCCTTCCAGGCACCGCGGTCCTCTCTCGCTCTGTATAATCACAATACAACTGCAGCTTGAGGCAGCAGTATCAGCTCTGGGCATCAGAGCCTCACTGCATTGTTACAGCTCCAGCGTCAAAAAGCATTGCTTTATTTTCCTTCTGATGGAGTGCTTGATTTTCGTTTTCTTTTTCCCTTCCATACTTCCCTCCGTGCCTTTTCTAACCTCAGGCTTCGCATGCTAGACCCTTCCATTTCAAAAGACTTAATTTCTTCTGCTGGGTCAATGGAATACACAACTCGGTCGTCTTCCTTTTGTGTGGGTGAGAATTGGCTATCCAAGGCAGCAGATGCACTCAAGTGGGTTGTTTATGTGCTGCGTTTTCTTCGGAAAAAGGCAGGGATTATCGGCCATCATACATTATTTCACCTCAGGCAGCCTTTGAGGTTAGAGGAACACAAATACACACAAATACACCATCACATAAGTTTTGCTGAACTTCTTCTCCTTTTTTTTCCTTTTCTGAGGGTTACTTTCGATATGCTCCTTACTCGACCAAATTTTCCAGCATGAAACCTCTCAACCATAGAGCTGAATAATGCAGCGCCTGATGCATATGCAGGGAAGAATTTCAAATTTTGTTAGTTTTGGTTGCAGAGAATCTCAGCCAGTGGCTTAACACTATGACTGTACTTAAGCTCATTTGTATTAGCTGTTATTAAGAGTGACAAGCCGACATTAAAGTAAGCCTGAAGTGAAGTCATCCTATGGAACAGCCAATATAAGCCAAATTCATGTGTTTGAGTATGTGCGCCGCGTGTGTGTTTTGTGTGTTTGCGAGAGATTTGCTTTAAATGAAGTCTGACCTTTGCAGGAGGACAGGCCTGCTTTGAAATGGCAAGTTGTTTATTGAAGTGCCTCCTCTACACCCATTGCGAACTCAAACAAATCACTACTCATAATGTGAAAACATCCAAACAGCATACAGACACCCAGGGGAGCATCCACCTCCCACAGCATGTAAGATACTGGTATGGAATTGTTTATGGCCAACAGACAAACTTGAGTAACTTAACTGTCAGTCAGTAAGATAGAGCTTGCGAGTTCCCTCAATAAAAGAGGTCTATAAGGATATAAAGACTGTGTGTTTATCCATTTCTTTTAATAGTCATGTAAAAGCTGCAGTATGGTGTTTCTTCTTAGCAAGATAGAAAAAGAATGACAAAAAACCCAAATAACAGTAAGGACAGATAACTAAAGTAGTGGAGACCATGACCTTCTATTTCTTATTCAAGCGCACATAGTTTACCCATGCATACCAGTGTTTTCTTTACATAATAATACACTTCCTGCATGATTATGAAATACAAATGCGTTTTCCAGACAGGTCAGCTGCTGAGCTGCTCTTCACAAAGGAAAAAATGTTGGGAATTTTCAATTATCAGCTGGATGTTGATGTTTTATTCTAAACTCTCACCTTTTTTCTCTCTCAGGACCTGAACAGCACGCTGAAGAGCTTGCTGTCTGAGTGGTTCTCTGTAGGTCTGCTCCGACTGGAGAGAATCACTTGGAAGTCCCCCTGCGAGATCCTTCAGAGGATCAGCCAGTAAGGACATTCATACTCCCCCAAATGCTTTCCTTCTCTCCCTCTTTTATTATATCAATTTTCTTTTCTTACACAAGTTATGTAGCAAAGTGATGGAAATTGACCGTTTGCATATCATTTTAAGAACTTTAAGCATTTTAATTTAGCCTTTCCAAAACCAAAAGAACAAAAGTGTAATGAATGGGTTAAACAGTGTGTTTATCACTTTAATTCAAACAGTTTGCATGTCCAGCTAGACTACAAAGTTGTAATGTTAACCTTTACCAATAGAGTACCCAAGGCATGACAGTTTTCTATAGACCAACCTGAAAGCTAAGGTCGCCTTGGTTCCCTCGTCAAAAAGCCTACGGAATTTTTCCATTAATTTTTGGATTATGACAAAAGATGAGATTTATTTACACTTTTTTTGTCAGCAAGACAATCTTCACAGATGAACTTCACTTTCAGAACTTTTGAGGCCTAAATGCAGTCACTAGAAGTAAAAAGCCAACGCTAGACTATAACAAACTACATATGGTCACGTCGCAACCGCTACGAGGCTGTTAAGTCGTGTTTGGCGCAATCCGGCATGATGACGTTCTATAGTCTGATTCAACCACTTGCTAACAACCACCTGTTTATTTACTGACTTACCACAGACCTATTAAGGCTTCTAACCAAAAAACAATTCAAAAAACAAATTAACTTAACTGGAGGTGCTGAAATGCTAATTGATATCTGGATTTTAAGACTCATTACTGGGGTTCTATATATTCTCATCCACAGCATACTCACTGTGTATTGTGTTGCAAGTGTTTGAGACCAGTCCTGGATGCTACCAGCCTATGTCAGAGTTGAGGCTAACATTAGTGGTTCTGTCCTAGGTTTTTATTGGATTTGTGAAGTTTACAACCTCCAACCAAGCAAGTAATCCAAGACAGTGATGCAGTGGCCAAGCACATTGTTGGTTAATCCTTATCCTAAAAGCTTCTTGTCTTGTAATGTTGAGAGTGAAATATACTGTTTGAATTTTGAAGCATAAATCAAACCTCTGTCTGATTTGTCCAACTACGTACGCTAAGCATCATTACAGCATTTTGTAGAATTAAACATGGGACAAAGACTGTTATCGTGCTTGAACAAACTAGCGCTACGCCAGTGGTTCTCAATCACCGATCCTTGAGGAAGTTCCATGGGGAGCTTTATTTTTACTATATAATTTACTGTAGAAGAGTGCCCAATGGGGGTAAGAGTCATAAGAGTGACTATTATTACTGATCTCGCCTTCTCTGCAATTATCCCCCACAGCTATAGTTGGCAGCTATAGAAATCTGGTTTCAGGGATCAGTGACTTCAATTATCAATTATCAATTTAGGGGTCCTTGATAAAAAAAGGTTGAGAACCACTGCTTTAGACTAAAAAACAAGACATGCTGCTTCTTTATTTCCATGTCTTTGACATGTATCTTCAACCTGTGAAGGTGCTGGCTTTTTGCGTCCTTTGCCACAATTATTTAACATGCTATCATGTATGTCGCCACTAAGTGAATATTTAAGACACGTTTTACAGGGTTCTTGTTTTAAAACAAGTCAACTAGAGGCATTAAAAAGTCATCCAGAGGTGGAATTCAAACAACTTCCTTGAGGTAACATTAGTTGAATGAGCCAGCTAGCTACAGCTAATAACAATCTGCCAGTTGTTTTAGGAGCAAAATGGTTAAATTAAACCCTGCTTTTGTCTACATTTGTCTGACATCAAGGAGTGGAGGAGTCCCCCCCCGCAAAAACCAAACTAATTATTGGTTTAAAAAATGATTGTTGTGCCATACAAAATGAAAACAGTAATTAAAGAGGGCAGGATGTAGCAAGCCATTAATTTAAAACTTTAAGTCTAACTATTAGTCCTCTGCCAGGTATGAGGCGGTGCACCCCGTCAGGAACTGGACTGACCTGAAGCGCAGAGTGGGGCCGTATCGCCGTTGCTATGCCTTCACCCACGCCGCCATGCCAGGAGAACCCCTGGTCGTACTACACGTGGCCCTTACAGAGAATATCTCTGACAACATTCAGGTGAGAAACAAAAGCTGCAGGCTGTCGTAATGGTTTGTCTCACTTTACAACACCTTGGAGGAAAGTTAAACATCTGGGATTTACTACTTTGTTCCTCCTCTCAGCTGACAAATGGATTACTGCTGTGTGGAAAACAATACAGAGACCTTTAAACTGCATATCCCTCTGGGAGCAGCCTCAACAGTGCTGAATTCTTCTCCGTGATGTTTACAGTGAGGAGAAAGGGGTTTTGACAACACTGCAATTTAAGAATATTCCAGGGTGTGAAATAGTGCAACAATAGCCACAGTTTTGCTCCAGCACCTCTGAAATAGCTATCAGAGACTTCTGCATTGGCTGCAGCTGTAGCCCAGAACACCAACAATGAGCTGGATGAGAGATGCGCTATTTTTCTGTGCGACTCAACAAAAATGTTTGTTTTTCTCCTAGAGTATCGTCCGTGAGTTCACCACTCTTGACTCTGAGGAGGATGTGAATAAGATAAACTCAGCCATCTTCTACTCAATCTCCTCCACCCAGGCTGGCCTTCAAGGGGTGGAGCTAGGCAACTACCTCATCAAGAGGGTGGTCCGAGAACTACAGGTGAGTGTGGGTTGAATGCAAGATGTGGTACATTAGTCCGCAAAAAGAACTAATGATGTTTAACGTTTTCAAGAGTTATTCTACATTACTGGTTCCCATCCTTTGGATCCAGACCCTTACTAGGGATCACTGAGCTTCAGTGGGGGACATGAGGCCTTGCTGATTTTAAAGGTGTAAGATTTTTTATGCCTTCACACCGGCCGGTATGTTTTTGGGTTTTATGTCTGGCCCATTCTCGTGAATGCAATATCCCAAAAAGGGAATTTCTTCAAATTTAGCATCCATCTCATTCTTGTGAATGCAATATCTGAAGATGGCCATGAGGAGGTGTCCTCAAATTTGGCACAAACATTCACTTAGACTCAAGAATGAACAGGTTAAAATGTGGTGGTCAAAGGTCAAGGTCATGTTGACCTTTTACACCATGTTTTTGTCCATGACTCAAGAACTGTCAAGAACCACCTAGAAACTGAGATGATCAATTAGATCAAATCGATTTAGATTGTCCGTGTGAAAAGCATCCCTGTTTTCACAGACATGGATGTAAACTGTAAGTGCAACTTGACTGGTGCTCATAAGCATAAAACCATGTGGTTTTCTTAATGTATATGGGCCTTTATCTCAGCATTTCACTAATGTCTGCGTAGAAGATTAAATTAAATTGTTATTTAGTGTAGATTATTATTCAAGATATAAACTTGTATATAAATAGAAATCTCACAGGATAAGAGCACAATAAAGACCTGAACACAACTACGTATAATTCATAGATGTTGTTTCTGTGGTCTACGACAGTCAATTAACATTAGTAAACATGACATAGTAAACAGCAAATGACTCTCTCCTATATCCAAAAGCTAGAGTACTTAACCTCTAATTTGTGACATCATAGGTTATTAAGTCTTGAGCTGCTCCATTGACACTGAATTGGGAAAGATCTTCTCTAAATGACACTGAAAGCACCACACAAATGTTTTGAGTATATGGGCATATTTTCTGTTTCACAGCTGAGAATACTGCAAAAGAAGAAGGTGATGTGGTAAAAGAAAACAAACATTCTGTCGGACCACAAAATCAGGCCCCCATTCATTGGAGAAGCTCCAGACTTTATAGCCTTTGGCATCACAAGTCTGAGACTAACTTCTCTGATTCTTGGCTTTGAGAGAGAGTAGCTCATGTTCACAACTATTGATTGAACTTTCCTAGGCAATGAAAATATATTGAAACATTATAGCAAGGGCTCGATTCGTATTTGTTTTCCTTTTTCTCCTATCACCACAGTGGCGTAAATTAATGACGCATGGTGACGACGTTTTGTTCCTGTGTATTGACGCGCATGGATGTACATGGTAGCCCGCGATTCAGTAGCTGCTGTACAGTCTGCATACGTCAAACTTAACGTTGTACCCAAGTTAAATAAATCCATATCGCAGCGTAGCTTGCAGTAAACTTATTAGATTCCCAAAATCTCATAGTCTGTTGAAGATTTAAGACAGAGAATTGCGTAAAAAAGTTTTTCAAAAATATCAGGAAAAATCATCACTGATGCAATATTCACAGGAAATAATCTGCTCAGAATCCCCCCCAGATCACTCATTGTTATGTAGACTTCCTGCAGTTATTGAATTCATTATTTTTGATTTTATTTTATTTATGTAGTCTTTGAGAAATTACCATATTATTTTGATAATGATTCAAATTCAGGGATGTGCATAATAATGCTGTGATGTTTTGATTAACATTGTAGCATTTTGTGTTGATAGTTTTGCTAATTAAAAAGTTATGAAATTAGAGCCAAAGCCATTGTAAAATACTGCAACAGAAGAATTTGACTCAATTCTGTTTGAATTCCTGCAAAGACTTGGCTAGGGTAAAAGCATGAGGTCACAGAAGAGGCAAGGTTATGTCAACACCTGTTATCTAAATACAACTATGAAGTATCAGTCTCATCAGTGAAGCCTTTAAACCACCCTCCCCCATTATAGCTGCATAGTGACACCTTATCATTAATTGTACACATGAAACATGCGCATATACAGCTGTTAACTCCTGCAGAGCTCTTCAGCTCCTCCCTGATGGTGTAGTGGAAGTGTTGTTAGTCTCTTCCCCAGGATGTTTCTCTCTGTATGACTCACATGCTGAATTCAATTAAAAAGCTTAACAGCAGCCCTCAGGTGAGGCCCGGCTGGCACAGCATCTTCCCAACGAGAAAAGTAGCCGTGGCAGGCAAGATTTTTGTTTGATTGCTTTTTCAAAAGTTTGTATTTTAGTCTCAGTGCTGAATCATAAATCTCCTGCTTGTTCAAGCACTTGCGTATACACACATGAATGTTCACACACAAAAACAGAGCAGGAGTCGCTAGACAGGCAGTAATGAAATCTCATCCATCCCTCTCAATAAGCTCAGAAGAGCCCTTCATGCCAGGCCACTACAGCTAGCACTTGTTAAATGATTGGAACAGTGAATGGAACATCAAAAGCCACTCTAGCCAACAGATGGGAAATAGCTCTTTACAGTGTATCCTCATAAAAAGCAGGTTTCAGAGCTTTAAGCACTTGTTCATACATCAGGACTGTTGCTTACTGGCATTGTTAGTAATGGCGACTTACAGTTTAGTGAGCTCGGCAGATAGTGCTGTGTTTTCTGCTTTAGTATAAAGTCTTTATGTGTTGGAAAATAGCTAATATTCCATTGTGATTTTAAAGCCTGAGAGATGGGAAATGTCTTCATTCAGAGTTCTGCTATCTTCATTTGACACGTCTTCACCTGTCATCTTTGTGGGCTCTCTAATGCAAAAATAATAATCTAAAAAAAAGCTTTTAGCTTTTTACCTCTTTTTACCTACAAAAGGGCAGAGCAGTTATGTGGAAAAAAGAAATGATGATTAGACTGATCAAAAGGTTGTAATGCAGAGTTTGGAAAGTCTGCGGGGAACACAGGGTAAAAAGAAAACTTCTAAATGAAAATTAAATTTAGATTACAGTAGATCTGTTTTAGCAGGTTCGTCTGTTTGACTTCTACTAATTGCTATCCGCGATGTCGTGATGGCTGGCATTGTTTTCAACTTGCCATTCTATATGCACATGTCATCTTGGCAAAATTTGGTCCTGGTGACACCTATTGTATCGGTAACTACCACAGAAGCCATTTTTAGTACTCTGAGGTATTTATAATGTTTTATCTTTCTGTCTGTGGACAGATATTTTTTTTTTATCACTGCAATAGCGTTGCAAAGGTGCAAGTTGCTACAACAAAACTTAACTCTCCATTTCTTTAGAATGTAACTAGTGTTACTTAACTGCTAATATATTACCAAGATGTTGGTTCATCAGAAATACTATTTTTCAATTAAAGTTTATGGCAAGAGAACTATAGGAAATTTTAGTTTTAGCTGAAAGCTACAGTGGCTATTTCACAGCTAGCTTTCTCTTGGTATAGCTGTCTCGATGGCTGGTACAGAGCACAATTACATCCTGCTTCTAGAACAGGTCACCATGTACAGTCATTCATTCACCATAGCTGCTTATCACTGGGGGGCTGGAGCCTATCCCAGCTGATATTGGACAAGAGGCGGGGAACACCCTGTACAGGTCGCCAGACAATCAGGACTTATAGAGACAGTCAACCATTCATGATCACATTTTAGACCATTTGCACTCAATTAAGAGTCACCAATTAACCTAACCTGCATGTCTTTAGACTGTGGAAGGAAGTCGGAGAACACCACGCTTACACAGGTAGAACATGCAATCTCCACACAGAATCCAAGGATCGCTTGGATTGAATTCTCTAGCTGTGAGGCAACAGTAATAACCACTACACCACCATGCCACCCCAAATTGTACATGTTCCTTAAAACAAAAATTACAAATTTCTGTGGCACAATAATTTTCACTATTGTGAAACAGATGCCAAAAGCCTCTTGACTAAATATATAGCTACTGTGTTTTGGCTCTGTACGGCGGTGTAAAGTACTGTTTGGAAACTGAACTCTTCAATGTGACTTTCACACCACTTTTCTGGACACTTTTATACAACGCACCCCATGAGTGCAATTATTTTTTTATGACCCAAGTGGGAATCGAACCTTTGACCCCGACAATGTAAGTGCAATGCTCTACCCTCGAGGCTGCCTAAAACCACAACACAGACTTGTATTCTGCAGAGGCTCTGGCTTTCTGACAGGGCTTTACCTTATGTAAAGGTGAAGAGAGGAGCAGTGCAGCCACAGAGGGACCACTATGATGATGGATAGATGATAGAGTGGAAAAGAAAAGGTCACAGTCGTGATTTAAGGTGAAGGGAGGAGGTCTTGCTTGTCTTTGTAGATTGGCCCCTAGAGCACATGTCTGGCACTGCTGCTCATTTTTCCTTTGTATTCTTTCCTGCTCCTTTTTTTACCTCTCCTGCCGCCTCTATCCTTATTTCCACCACCTGCTTTTCTTTGTCAGCCCTGCTCAGACTCAACACAGGAGCACCCGATGGTTAAAAGTAGAGGTTGAAGTGAAGAAGGAGAGGTCATGAGACAGTAGGGTGAGTAGAGACAGAAGGGGGATGCCAGCGGGACGTTGGAGGTAAGAAGGCAGTGAAGGCAGGGCGAAATCAAGGATGAAGAAAGGAAAACAATGTCGCAGAGCGGCGTGTCCCTCCAGGGTTGTCTGACACTTCCACTTTTATCTGCAGCCACTTTCACTCCTCTGCCTGCCACTTCGCCCTGTCACTTATCAACCCAGACACCTGCGTGCAAAAATGGGCAGGGAAGAGGGGGAGGATTTCGGCGAGGGTTGAGGGTAGCAAGATGGTAGAGAACTCATGAGTGGGGGGGTGTGCGTGTGTGAGTGATCAAGCTGAGACAGAGACATGGGGGAGAGGTGAGTGAGAGAAGAGGATAGGTATTAAAGGTGAAAGTGCAAGAGACTGAGGAGGAGGAGGAGGAGTAGGAGGAGGAGGATAGAAAGAAGAGGAAGAGAGGGGATCATCCATCTCCATCAGCTGGGCAGGATCGTGAATTTGTAATGCCTCCCTGTCTGAGGAACTGAAGGCCTGAGCAGCAGCCTGAGCACAAACAAGAAAATGTTGTTTTGTGTTTTGATGCTGAGGCGGAGCATTCATCTCCCTTGTTTCTGCCGTTGTGAAGCTGGTGCCGCTGCATTCTGGTAGAGATCAAATCTCTGCTGCCTCTCATCTGTTTTCTTTACATCGTTACCTTGTTTTCTCATCTCCACTTTCAAAACTTTCTTTCTTTGTCTTTTGTTTTCCTCTCTTCAAGCTGCTTAAGGCAGGTTGAGGCAATTCTGCGTTCAAGTGTTTTCACATGCATGCAAATGGTTATGCAACCGTTTGTCTTTCAATGTAGGGGATTTAAAAGAAAGTTTTTAAACACTTAAATGCATGAATGTTTTTTTAAACAGTCCTGCATACCTAAGGTCTTTAGAGACCTGTTCCATTTTTAAAACAGATTGTTGAAATAACATTGCTTCTAAGCTTTTCAGAATACAATATTAATAGTAACCTCTTTCTGGATTGTTGGATTGAACGCAACATCAACGTCCGTATTTAAATCAAAGTTAACTATCATGGCTACTGTGAGTCTAGATAGACATTAACGTTAACTGAAAATGGTTCACAGAGCCATACAACCATGATGTGTTAATTCTACGTATGTATTTTGTTTTGCACATAAGGTACTATAACTGCTACGTGACTGCACCAGTTCTGCTTCTGAATGTCTTACTGATCAGTTTGCATAAAAACATAATCCTTTTTAAACCCTCCAATAGACCCTTTCATTGCTGTTGCTTTGGTCCCAGTTTACTTCCTCCCAGCTGTTGCATGAACAAACTTTCCAACAATAAATACAAAGGGACCCTTTTAGAAAGTCTATGTTGTCAAGTTTGAGATGGTCTTTACCCAAGAAAGTGCTGCTCTGCAGTGTACCTGACACACTGAAGCTGCACTGCCATGTTACTGTGACAAACATAAACCCTTTCAACCTTATGTCAATTTGTTGTAACAGTGACACAAATTGAGGCCAAACTGAAAAACACATCACCTGCTCCTATCTGCTACCTGCGTGACTGGAAAAAATATCACTTTTACAAACCTTTTGCTCTCTCAAGGCCCAGAGAAAACATAAGAAAAACTAGAGTTCTTTGCGTTCTGATTCTAGCAATATTTTAGGAATAGAAGGGATTTTAGGGCCTAATGTATTAGATGGCGTGTAAAATGGTCTGCGGCCTCTTAAGACCTGGGGCCATATTCACAAACATTCTTAGAATACTGTCAAGCCACTTTTACACAGGGTTTGCATTTTCGGGTAGCAACGAAGCCCCTCCTTTAAACAGCCTCTGCATTTTTACACAGAGCCAAACAGTGGAGGCATCATTCTTCTCCAATATGTGATCGTAGACTGCACAGCAGCATCGTGCAGTCAAGAGGCATGAGGGGCGTGACATTTAACACATTAGCGTCCACCTCTAGCGTTACATAATACATGCGTTGAGAGTGCTCTCTAAACAATAACCATGGCATAATATCACAATCACAATCATTTACCTTCTTTGTTACATCGCAGCTGATCTCGTCCTCTGCTCGAAGGGGTAAGGAGCTCCCGATTCTAATTGTTTTCCCAATTTTTCGGACGTTTATGGCCACTATTATTTTGCTTTGAATTAGCCGCTATGCTATCAGCTGCTTTTTAAATCTCCTGCAGTGGGTTGCATGCATAAACACGACATTAAAACGTCACACCTGTGCCGCCCATGGTCACATTTTTGTGGCTTTACATTTTACACAGACCTCGTTCTGGTGCTGCTTGGGGCTGTTACGAGACCAGTCTGTGCCCCCTTTCTCTGATAGGACGTTATATACAGAACAGTGAGGTGACGTAACAGCTTGATATTCCTCCCTTGTATAGACAATGTTAGTATGGCTTCAGAGAGCTCCTAACTTAGCCTGAAAACTTAGTCCTAACTTAGGGGTGACTTAGTAAAGGTCTTCAAGGAACTCAGCAAGGAAAGGACAAAGACTTATCTTAGTGAGGACGTGTGGTTGACCCCGTTGCTAGGTATGATGCATTCTTTTAACAGATGTAATTGGTTGTCACAGACACGCCCTTTTGTGAGCCTGCATGGTGTGGACAGCCAGTGGAAATGAAATGAACTGCATAACAATATGAGACTGCTGATGGAAGTTTAGACAGACCAAAAGTCAATACTGCTGTGCTGATGCATTTTTTCAGTTTTCTAAACATTTTAGTTTTGTGATCACTTTATTTCTGGCATTATATCGTAATTTTGTTGCGTGGTAAATGTGTGTGCATATCCCTCATGAGATTGACCACATACCTAATCCCTTCACCATATTATCTGTAGCATTTCATTAACTCAGGGTCATTCAGCATATTGAGAATATTTTTCTGACTTCTTTGTATTTCTTCCATTTTCTCCTCTTAAGAAACTCTTAAGCACCTTCAAAGTCCTCCATACTCCTAGCAGTTTGTCACTTTAGGAGCTCTCTTAAGGGTTAAGATGCTTTGTGAATTACTTTTATCTTTAACAAGATATAGTCTTAACTTTAAGGGGAAATTCTTCGAAACCTCATCATTCCAAAAATTTTATTAGGATTTTGTCACTAGGAGCAACGCTTGGTATTAGCAAGCTTTGTGAATACAGCCACTGAGGTGTGCGTTTAAGGGTTAACTGTGCCTCCCTCCCTCTCTCTTCATGTCTTCCAGAGCGAGTTCCCTCACATGGCCCAGTTTTCCAGCTTGTCCCCAATCCCAGGCTTCTCTTCCTGGCTCCAAGGCCTGCTCAGCCAGTACAAGAAGGAAGGCCGGGGCTCTGACCTCCTCTCTGAGCACGAGTGGAGGGAGGTGGAACAGGCCACTGACTCAGCCCCGGGGGCCGCTGCCATTGAGGCCCTCCGCAAGCTGATCGCCACCAGTGAGTGGACGCGTTCCGAGCGCCTGACCCGTGTCCTGGAGCCCGTCCTGATGCGTCTCTGCGCATGGTACCTCTACGGGGAAAAGAGGCGAGGCTACGCTCTCAACCCAGTGGCAAACTTCCACCTGCAAAACGGCGCCATCATGTGGCGGCTCAACTGGCAAGCTGACACCAGCCCTAGGGGTGTGACGAATTCCTGTGGCATCATGGTGAACTATCGTTACTTCCTGAATGAGACGTCTAAAAACAGCGCTCTTTACCTGCAGAATAAGGTCATCACTGCATCGGATCAGGTGCTGGGGCTGGTGTCCCAATTTCAGAAGAACAGCAAACTGTGAGGAAAAAGACAAGGACACTCCCGTAAATACACCTCTGTTCTGTCACATAGCACTTGATATCATTAAAACATCATTGTTTAGATTGTTTGAAATATTTCATGCTCGAATATCCAAACAGTTAAAAGCAGTTCCGATGCATCCCTTTTTGGACGTCAGCTGATATTATTTTTTGAATTGAAATCAGAGCATTTCTCACATGACATGTCTTATCCCATCTTCTGTCTGTAGTGCATAGGTTAGGCTTCTTGCCTCATTGGCTTTCTGTTTGAAGCTGTTTGATATTGTGTAAGTGCCTCCTAAGCTGAGAGACTGTAGTTAATGAAGCACGAGGCACCTATCAATGCTTTACCATGTTCCTGGATAACAGCGTGTGTAATGGTGAAGCAGGAGCAACGCCAGCGTGCAGCTACTGGAATAAATGATGTTTAGATTCTTTCATTGGCTTAACTGTCTCATTGCAAACATGTTGATGAATGGGAGAGTATTGGATTTTGTCTTTGTTCTATTAGTGAGGTTTTTATACACCTGCTGTTACACTGCTTATTCTCTCTAAAGCTCAATACACAAAGGCATAAAATCACTGACTGGAAATATTATTTCAATTTAAATAACTTTAAACAAAACAGTGTTTTTTTTCTGCCGTGTATCATGGCTACTTATATTTAATACTTGACTGTGCACATTCTGATCCACTGGGCTGGACCCTCCTCTATTCAGGTGATTTTTTTCCTAATTTTTCACACACACTCACACACAGATGATCTCCCCAGAGAGCCATTGCTGATGTTCTAACTGCTCTGTACAGGTGCCAAGTAGGGCTCATATCAGCCCACACTCCATTGTTGTGAAATAATATATCATAGCAAGTTGACTGTGAAATTACATTTTATCTCTCCAAGGAGCCAAACTTTCTCCCCCCCCTCCCTGCCTTTTGTCTCGGCTGTGCTGCTCTGTGTCCTAGAAACTAATGGAGTGAGAAATAAAGTTAAAGTAAATGGCTAGATTGATGGTGTTCAGTTGTGAACGAAGGGGGGAGGAGAATAAAGAGGCATAAAAAGGACAGTTGTTTAAAGGATGCCCTTGACAGACAGTGTGAGTGTCTCTGGAGATACACACGTGGACAAAATTGTTGGTACCCTTCGGATAATGAAAGAAAAACTCACAATGGTCACAGAAATAACTTGAATCTGACAAAAGTAATAATAAATAAAAATTGTATGAAATTTAACCAATGAAAGTCAGACATTGCTTTTCAACCATGCTTCAACAGAATTATTTAAAAAAATAAACTCATGAAACAGGCCTGGACAAAAATGATGGTACCCCTAGAAAAGACTGAAAATAATGTGACCAAAGGGACATGTTAATCCAAGGTGTGTCCACTAATTAGCCTCACAGGTGTCTACAATCTTGTAATCAGTCAGTGGGCCTATATATAGGGCTACAGGTAGTCACTGTGCTGTTTGGTGACATGGTGTGTACCACACTCAACATGGACCAGAGGAAGCAAAGGAAAGAGTTGTCTCAGGAGATTAGAAAGAAAATTATAGACAAGCATGTTAAAGGTAAAGGCTATAAGACCATCTCCAAGCAGCTTCATGTTCCTGTGATTACAGTTGCACATATTATTCAGAAATTTAAGATCCATGGGACTGTAGCCAACCTCCCTGGACGTGGCCACAGGAGGAAAATTGATGACAAATCAAAGAGACAGATAATACGAATGGTAACAAAAGAGCCCAGAAAAACTTCTAAGGAGATTAAAGGTGAACTTCAAGCTCAAGGAACATCAGTGTCAGATCGCACCATCCGTTGTTGTTTGAGCCAAAGTGGACTTAATGGGAGACGACCAAGGAGGACACCATTGTTGAAAACAAATCATAAAAAAGCCAGACTGGAATTTGCCAAACTACATGTTGACAAGCCACAAAGCTTCTGGGAGAATGTCCTATGGACAGATGAGACAAAAATGGAGCTTTTTGCCAAGGCACGTCAGATCTATGTTCACAGACGCAAAAACGGGGGCTGCTTTGCTGCATCTGGCACAGGGTGTCTTGAATCTCTGCAGGGTGCAATGAAATCTCAAGACTATCAAGGGATTCTAGAGAGAAATGTGCTGGCCAGTGTCAGAAAGCTTGGTCTCAGTCGCAGGTCATGGGTCTTGCAACAGGACAATGACCCAAAACACACAGCTAAAAACACCCAAGAATGGCTAAGAGGAAAACATTGGACTATTCTAAAGTGGCCTTCTATGAGCCCTGACCTAAATCCTATTGAGCATCTTTGGAAAGAGCTGAAACATGCCGTCTGGAAAAGGCACCCTTCAAACCTGAGACAACTGGAGCAGTTTGCTCATGAGGAGTGGGCCAAGATACCTGCTGAGAGGTGCAGAAGTCTCATTGACAGTTACAGGAATCGTTTGATTGCAGTGATTGCCTCAAAAGGTTGTGCAACAAAATATTAAGTTAAGGGTACCATCATTTTTGTCCAGGCCTGTTTCATGATTTTATTTTTTTAAATAATTCTGTTGAAGCATGGTTGAAAAGCAATGTCTGACTTTAATTGGTTAAATTTCATAGAATTTTTATTTATTATAACTTCTGTCAGATTCAAGTTATTTCTGTGACCATTGTGAGTTTTTCTTTCATTAACCGAAGGGTACCAACAATTTTCTCCATGTGTGTATTTGAGACAACAGGAGACCCATACCTCTGTGCACGTGGGAGGACATGGAAAAGAGCGACACTTTCATGCCATCACAATGGCGATACGCAATGTGGTATGGGTTGCTATGGAAACAAATATAGCATATTCGACAACTGCTGCTGGCAACTAGGGCTTGTCTTGAGGCACCTTTGTCCTCTAATAACGCTCAGCAGTGACCACAGAGCGGTTTGGGTTAAAAGCCCAGCAGCTTTTAATAATGAACTTTTTAAAAGTATACAATGTCGTAAAGTGAAAGTAATTACTTTTTGATAGCAGTCAGTCAGGCATTTCCCATTGGACTAAGACGACAAACTGCTCACACAGCGAGCAGTTACAGCACTGGAATCAGATTTATGGTCACAGCAGGTGTCATGAAATGAATGATACAAACCTCCTCAGTGGAGGCTTAAGAGAACGAGTCCACTTTTCATGTGTTAAATGGAGCTAATTTGAAAATGGCTGTTCAGATGAATGTAATGTGTAATTACTTAGTATAATTGTAAGTATAATTGTAACAAAGGCGGCGTTTGATACTGTGAAACATCTGTGATCAAATGACAGCAAAACCGGATCGCCATGTTGGAGCGTGTTGTAGACAAATGTGGCAGCAAGTATTCTGATCACTGACAATTTCCACATGGGCGAAGTGTGTACTTAGACCCGTCTTCAATTGTATTAAATCAAATTGCAGTTTTGTCACATTTCCAGCCGAGCACATGTTGATAATGGATTCACAGCCAAGTTCAATATTGTACTGCTCTGTCGTCTGACACGTCTTAGAGCCAATACTTTACAAAAAAGCAGCAGAAGACCTGATTACAATTGATTAGAAACTGTCTGCTGTGGGAATTCATGCCTCATCTAAAAATAATTCTGTAATCCAGACAATCCTTTATTTATTTTATATTTTGAAAATGGTGAGTGCATGTGTGTGTGGCAGTGGTGTATTTCATTTCTTGTCCCTCATTTGGAGGAAATTGCCTTAATAATGAAGCTAATCCATTTTTTACACATCATAGTGGCAGGAAAAGTCAGAGTGATGGAAGAGTGGCGGCCACGGTATTTTCACACCCTTATTCATTCTGATAAGGTCTGAGATATAAAAGCGTTTTGTCTTCATCTGTAAAAAGACTGAAACAAGCGCTGGATTGTATCACTGATAAACTCTGATATGTTGTATTTATATAATATATAAAAAAGTGACAGCAAAGAACGTAGCATTCCAAAGCCACTTAAACTAATTGAAATACCGTCACAATTTCTGATTGAAAACAGTTTCAATAGATTCCTAACGTCACTGTGTCAATTTATATATTAATCAAAATGCCTAAAAAATTCTTACAAACACTGCTTGTGTCTTTCTCTCAAACTAACTCCTTGAAATGAAATTACATGCAATTTAAGTGTTTCAGTCTTTCAATGGTATAAAGAATAAACATTGGCACAGAACATAAATACATTTTATTTTAAGTTGGTCCAGTATTTCTTGTGATCACTGTCCCACTGAGGAAGCTTACAAAAAAGTCAGATTCATTCCACTAACGGCATCCTTAAAGGCAGATATAGCAGAAATAATATCATAAAGGAGAAAAAAAGTTATTTATTTTTGATATGTAAATATGACAGAAAAGCTCTTCCTGAACTTTCCTTGGCAGCTGCGTCTTCTTGGAACCAGCATATTGTTTTCTAGCTCCATTAGCTGCCACTACATGAGCCAGTCTAGCACGAGTGGTATCATCAGCTGAGAAGTTGTCGCTCGTCCTCAGCAGTGATCTCCTCCTCTGGCTCCTAATAAGTAATGTTACTCCACTGTTATCAGCCTGCTGCTACACATCTGTGCACGGTACTCTCTGCTTCGCTCCTTAATTTGGATGCTTTTATCTGTTTTTCTTCTTCAAGATTTTGTGCGGCTCTGAAAACATTATTTTTGAATAATTAATCAGTTAAATAATTAAGCATCAGCCTCCGTTTTTTTTCTTTTTCTTTCTAAAAACAGCAACCTTTGGGGCTGGAAAATGAACCCAGTCTGAAAGTTCCAAAAACTGCAGTTCCTTTACTGGCCACTTTAGGCTGGCTCCAAAACAGGGTTAATTCCCATAACACTCATGTTAAAATGCCAACTTTAAAGCAAAAACAAACATGTTTACAGCCAATTTTGTTCTCTTTCGCTGATTTCAACGTTCATGACAACTGTACAGGAAGTTGTTTTTTTGTGTAAGTCACCTGTTAACATTTTAGTGAGGCTTAAATTTTTTTCTGACTTCCAGTCAGACCCACCCATTGCTGAATACAGCACCATCGTCTCATCCAAATATGGTAATTCCTGGCTCCAAAAAAAAAAGATGGCCACAGCCAACAGATGATGTGATGGTATCTATGTCAATTATTTTTCCCATATATGTTCTCTGACCTCTCCCTCTTCACCGTCTGGCTTTTTTGATCTTTTATTGTCAATTTCATTTGTATTTTACATTCAACTCTGTCTGTCTTGATTTCATTTGATCTATTCCACTTGACCTCTGAAATTATATGGACGCTGCCAAACTCCGGTGAACAAAATCACCTTTTGCATGGATAAGGCTGCACAGACTGAAATCTTTCATGTAAAATAACCAAAATTGCTCCAACTCTGGGAGACAATTTATGACCCAGTAAGACAATTGCTAAAAAAAAACAAACAAACAAAAAAACAACAACAATTTCAATGCCTTAAAAACTGGCTACTGTACAACCTAGCCTGCATCCAGTAAGTAAAGTAAAAACAGTAAAGTGTATCTGGCATGGTGTTCAAATGTATTATTTGCCTCAAAAAGGCAAAGATAGGCAAAAGGTACTTTGTGTTTTTTAGGGCATCGGCTCCAGCTGAAGGATGTGTTCTCTGGAATTTTAAAGGGTGGGGCATTTTATTATAACACTTAGTCCTGACATTTATGGGAAATCGATACATCCCGCTTTTTCGGCTTGAGTCTGGGTTATTTTGATGAGGACTTCTGCACACGTGTTTTAAATGTCATCGTGTGGTCTATTCACAGCAGTAGGTAAGTGATGATGTGAGGAAAGTGGGATTTTCAGTTAAAACTGAGAGAGAGAGAAGAAAAAAAAAATCCAAAAGGCTGGCTTTACCTGCAGGCCATTGCCTTTTGTGTGTGTGTGTGTGTGTGTGTGTGTGTGTGTGTGTGTAAGGAGAGTTCATCCAAGTGTGTTAATCCATTCTTCCTGCTTGCTGTTGCTGGCCCTCCTTCATGCTTCTCACCTCACATCATCACCATTCTCCTCCCTCTCCACCCCCTGGTTACCCGACCCTGCACCCACAGCACATCCAGTCCCTTGGTCCGTCTTCAAAGGGCTGCATGATTTTACGAGCAATCAGGACACACACGTACCTGTACATACGTTCCACCTGCCCAAAGCCACACGCTCTCACTGGGAGACACACTGCCTTTTGAATCTGACCACATTTTGCTCGATGTAACCTTTAGAGGGCAGTAGAGTTTCACTCAGTGTGGATTGTTAGATACTGAGTATACAGTTTGAAGATGCTTCCCTGATGTGGCCAAACACCTTCATCCCCTTGCTTTTCTAAATTACCATACCTCTCTCTCTCTCTTCTCCCATACCTTCTTCTCCCTTACTCCCTCTTTCTCCTTCTTCTGTTACTCCCCTCAGCTCAGCTCACCCGCCCGCTCTGTGCCAGTTGAGATGGAGAATGGAAGTTGGAGATTGACAGATCTGATATATCTGGTTATAGGCTTTAATTAAAACTAATTTGGCTTGCTGATGGCATCCCCCCCCCCCTCGCCCTCATCCGTTGCAATTAGTCAGTGTTAGTTGACCTGACGTCTTGCATCAGATTGGGTTATCGAATGAATAGAGGCAACGAGGCAAAGGTAGCGGTGGTATCACCCTTGGGTGACAGCCACTCCAGGCTGCCAGGAAAGACTGAAATGAGTGTGTGAAAACTGTCTCTTCCCTTCTCTGTCTCTCTCGCACATCATACATACATACGCCCACTTATACTGTGTCTATCCAGTTGGCCACTTCTTAGGACCAAGCAGACAGTCCAAAAAAACTGAATAGAAGTTAAACACATTCCATAAAGAGCGCTGGTATGCACACATGCGTGCAACACACACTAACACAGTCAGCTCTGTTACTGAGTTCATTGATCTGTTAAACACTCTGAGGCCCAGAGGTGATGATCGTTTGCAAATTACCTGTAATTTGTCTGTCCCACCTTGCATTTTTTGGAAACACTTTTGAGTGCGTATACGCAGGGTTTTTCAGTGCAGAAAAACTTGCTAAAAACAGGTGGTAGACTCCTTCTCCATCACCATTATACCACTCTGCCTTTTTTAAAATGTTTTATTTCTTATTGAAATGTCATGCTCGATGTCACAAATCTGCCATGAAACAGGGTTAGTAAACCGCAGAAAGCAGCACAGAGGCAAGTGAAAATGTTATGGTGGAAACTTCTTTTTAAAAATATCTATTAGTTTTCAGTCTCTCATTCAAACCTGAGGGCCAATTCTCCACAGTTTTTATGTCCCCGAGGGTCAGTTTTGGTCTGTGGGATGTAAATGTCATCATTTACACATGTCCATGAGGGTCTGCACATCCCAATTTTTGCGATTGTGTGGACTGCATTCAAATCAAGTGCGCATGCCTCAGTCTCTTGTTCAACACTCGAGTCCATTTCAAAACACTGCTGTCAAGCCAGCCAGAGGTGCTGAAACTCTGTAAAGTTTTAAGCTGAATATATGACAGACTTTCACCCTCGATCCACAGCTTCTTAGTTTCTTAGTTTCATTTTCATCAGATGTCAGCAGTAGGAGGAGTTCACCATCCAGCCATCCTGTTTTACTGCCGGGGGCTGACGTGGACCATCAGTTGTACCACAGATAGAACTGCATGTGCATTTATCCGCAGCTGTCCGATGACTCTGGGGTGACCTTAATTTGGAGTGATATTTGAGCGCTGCTCAGATGGAGACAGACTTAATCATTGCATCATGCTACAAAAGGAGTGAAAATTAGCATGTCCACATAGGTGTTTCCATCTCTGCCGATTGAAGCTGACTGGTGCTAGAGCAAATTTAGGGACTAATATGGTCATTTGTCTGGGAATTAATGCTGATTGTTACCTTTTCCACTAAAGACAAAAGCCAGATGTTAGCAGGTGTTAGGGGCTTTACTGTGTATGAGTCAAATTTCCCAAACTTTTGACAGTCCAGAAACAAACCAGATGTTAAAAGATTTAGCAAACCAGATGTTCTGACACACCACTTCATCCTTCAGAAAAGTTTAAGTGACGGAGCTAAAAACTTTCTTTCTCTGAATATAAAAACTCTTTGTAGAGGCAAAGATATACACACTATGATATCTGCAATTTACACAATGACGCTGTTTATTCATTGGTCAGTTTTCTTTTGTGCAAAAATGTTTTCAAACTTCTTTTTCATTGAAATCATTACTTTCATACATGAATAACATTCCAGATTATGATCCATCTACTTCATGTAGAGTCCTATTTAAGACAACAGCCGTACAGGCTTCATTGAGCACAATGGTGCTTTAAGCTAAAACATGCTAGCGCGCTGACACTGCAAATGCTAACATGCAGATATTTGGCAGATATAATATTTAATATGTTCATTATCTTATTCTAGTGATTAGCATGCTAAAATCAGGTAATAAGCACCACAGTTCAGCTAAGGCTGATGGGAATGTTTTGCATGTTTTAAGTGTTGAACAAGCTAAAACTCTGACTGGATAATGGCACTCGATGAGTTGTCAAAGGTAAAGTTTACACCATTAATAAATTCCTCAGTCTGTGTTGTTTTGGCGTTTGAGTTCTCCTTGTAGAGCCGAGTCAGTCACATGTATCAGGATGCATGCAAAAATACATCCATGTCCAAAACCCGTTAGATTGTGGAGGTGGGTGCTTCCAAAAGACTGTAAAATACATCCTTGTCCATGCATTCATATTTTGGGATGACATTTTTGCTTTTGTAAATGTAGTTTGCAATGCTAGCGAAAAGTACAAGGAAGTACTGTTTTTGACATATCGGCATATAGAGCATGCCTCCTTGGCTACCCAGAGCTGAAATCCAACCTATAGCTCTTCCTTGCCTCCAACTACATATCTGTCACGTCAAATGACAGTGTGGATGCAGGAAGAACAACAGATTTTGCAACTGCAAACTCACATGACAATGACAATACATCCAATAGCTGAAAAGACATTTCATTGAAAACCTGACTGACTGACCTACAGGCTTACACTGCCACAAGGAATAATCAAAATGTTGCAGCAGAGACAGAGACAGCCCTGTATTAGTCCCAAAACATTGAATCCTACACTTCTCCATGTTGCAACCAAGAGACCTTCCCTGCCTGGTTAATGCCCACATCTTTCAAACTCTATGCCTAAAGTTTGTAACACAGGCTGTGTTATGTATACGCAGATATCAAGCCCAAGGTCAGATAAGCCTGATGACGTCAGCATGGTTATTATCTCAGATTTGACAAAGCTCCTCCGCAGCCACAGAAGACATTATACAACTGAGGCTCTTGAGAGCTAAAAAAAAAAAGATCAGAATCTGCTTTCTCTTATTCAAGTTTGTAATATAATATTTAAGGGTAATTGATAAAGTCACGCTACTAATTAATATTTCATTAAAAGCTCGAGGATTTAATTAACGTCCAAACTTAATAGCACAAGAGCATTTTTAATGAATTTCAGCTCACCTCTTCAAACGATTACTTTATCTGATGCAATACACAAACCATGCAATGAGACAGAGACTTTTCTTCTTACTTTTCCTCTCTTCCACAGACAAACTGAGTAATGAGCCAATGGCTTTTCCTGTCAACGGGGTTTGTCTTTTACAGTCACTGCATGCATCCCAGCGACCCATTAAGGCTGCAGACCTCCTCCGCACTTTCAGTCTTGCTCATGCATCCGCAGAGTCATCATCAAAAATCGGTTTACTCTATTTCTCACCCTCAGATCAGCTCACTCCGCACTCTCTCTGTCTCCTCTCTGCCTTGACTGTGTGTCTACCTCCCTTCATCCAGAGCTGCATATTGAAAGGATACGTGGTCTCACTTCATGAAGCTGTGAGTCTCATTTAAATAGATGCAGCAGCTGGGCTGACACGCAAGCCTCGCCTCGTGAATCCATGCTCCACTTGCAACAGGAGAGAGTGGAGAGCGGAAGCCGACAATGGTGTGACAAATTGCGTTTTCCCATTTTCATTCCGCTGATTTATTCCTTCACTCTGCTGCACTGCCACCCATCAACACCCCACTATCCACATCTGCACCCCTCAGCCACTCCCCCATCCTGTTCCCCATCTTGCTCCATCCTTTGGAGCGGAAGGCCTATAGCAGTGGTAATGAGGGAGGTTAATTGGCTTTACTGTGTCTTTAGAAGGCTGTAAAGTGATGGTGGCAGTGCTAGAATAGATGTGAGGGGAGGGGGTAGCAATTTTCTCAATTTTCTCTGGATGCCCACCTGCTTACCCTCTGCTGTTTTCACATAATCTCAAATCTTTCCCACTGAGAGTCCTTTTTATCTTTGCAGCGTGCAGATAAAAGAGAGAGTTTTCGAGCAGCAACTTTAATACAGACACCGACACCTTTCACACTATTCAATTACTCGGGGGTCACACACTGATACTGCATGCCATCAGTGAGCCGAATTGATTTGCATTCTCAGAGTATGATGGCATGAGATGGTCAACAAAAGAAAAAAAACGAGGAAATACTTGCTGTGATGGATTACCTGTCTTGTGCAATTTTCAAAGCTCTGCAAGTTGGTGTGGTTCTTGGTGAAATGACTGAAAATTATAGTGTGTTTACACGCATACTAACATTCTAGCACTGGATCATATTGGGGTTTTGATGATGTGTGCGTGGAACGAAAGAAACCTGGTTATTCACACACTTGCACACAGTGATCAGAAACATTTTAAGGGTAGTGTGTGGAGTGTTTGACCTCTTGTAGTGTCATGGTCATATGTTTTGAAGGGGAAAAAAAAGGCATATTAGCTACTTAAGAAAATGGTGCAAAATTAATCTGTAATGTAAATCAATTGAAAAATGTGTCTGTGAAAGGCACCTTGTTGAGAGCTTTTTTTTGGCTCATATTAGCTTTAAGTATTCTATATAATTTATCCTCCTTTTTGCACAGTACATGGCTGTGCAGTTACTCAGTGACACGTTTAATCTGTGCAGGGATGTATTTGATCTTTTTCACTCATAAAAATTACAACTGCAGCCATTTTATAATAACAGTCAATGCAGTATTTATGTGTTATTCCCCTCTGAAGAGAGGGGTTGTGGGGTCAAAGCCATCCATTATTCCTCATCTGTCTCTTTCTGTCTATTTACCTTTACTTTCATCAGCACAAACGCCCCCTTCCTCTCTATTTCCACTCCATCTCAGCCACTCCCTTCTCTCTCCATTCTAGTCCCTTCATCCATCTCGATGCTGCGGTCAGTTAGGCCACCCCAGGTGACCGATGAGCAGGGCCATTGATCACTGTAAAGCCAGCCTTTTTACACTTAATGAAATCCCTGTTCGCTAGCTCCGTACATGCAAAGTGTCTGGAGGAGCTCCACGAACACACACACACACACACACACACACACATACACACACACAGATTTTAAACAGTTCTTGTTTCTTTAAACCAATTTTTAGGAAATTTTCCTAGCTTCACAATTTTTTTTTTGTGTGGCTAATTTACGGGTCATTTATTTCATTGCTCATTGCCTTCTTCTCATGTTTTTGAAAAGAAATCAAGCAAATTTTCCCAGGTTTCAAAAGGTATACAAATGAGGCATTATCTAGTTAAATATGTACTGACTTGCACAGATTTCCAGAACTAAAATCTAAAATTTGAACACTGGATGAAGGCAGGATCAAAACTCTCACTTTGTTAGAGTCTGTTATGTTTTAGTTCACAATGAGGACCCAAGAGCAGAACAGCAGGCAGGCTGGTGATTAGAACAAAGAGAAAGCTTAAATACTGGTAAAATTCTCCAAAAAAAAAACAAACAAACTCAAAGCACAAGAGAAAAAAGAATCCAAACTAAACTTAAAACCAACCAGAATGAAACCGTGAACACAGGAATGAACTATAGGAAGAAATCCAAAACAGAATACAAGAAACTGAGCAGGGACCAACACAGTGGCAAGGTTAAACACGGTGATGAACACAGAGGGACTGACAAAGGACAAAGGGAAAGGCAGAGCTATATATACACAGAAAACTAATCACAAACACAAGACACAGCTGGAGAAGGTGGGCATATGCAAAAGGAGGGAAACACAGGGAGTAGCTGACAACAAGGGTGCGGTAGGACGGAGCAGACAAGACGGATGAGAACCGGTGTGCAGGGAAGACTCAGTGATGAGAGAAGGACAAACGAGACTGATGTAAGACAGATGTGACAGAAGACAGGCGGGAAACAGACTAAGGGAAGAAGTAACATAGGCATGACACATGAGGAGCTTGACTTTCAGAGTAAAACAGGATATAAACTAAATGGATGAATGCATGAAACAAGAAAAAACATAAAACTCTAAACAAAATCCCAGAATCATGACAGAGTCAAAGGGGTTTACAGAGGGAATTTTGGATAGCTCTTTTTATCACTGCATTAAAACAAAAATACTGTCTCTCAGCCATGACAAATTCATCCTCACCATGTTTTTAGGAAGAAAATGTTCTATGAATCAGGCTATGCATAATGCATATGAAATAACCCCTCTGTAAAAAGCTTTAGAATATAGATAGTGATAAAACTGGAAAGTTTAATGTATGTAAGTGCTACTGAAGTTGAAAGTTTTGGCTCAGAGTATGAGAATAAAAGGCCTTCAAAGATATGCATTGTAAAATCCAATACATTTTTTGAAGAAAAATAAGACACTAGGGGAAAAAATTTAAAAGATATCACAATGAAACTTTCTCAGTTAATTACTTACTTTTAGACTTTTTTTTTGTAATACAAGCTTTCTGAAACTTTAAATTTGCAAATGAGGCATTATCTAATAAAATATGCACTTTTTTGCAAACATTTCAGGAACTGAAATATAAGCTAAATTAGTAATCAAAATTTATATTTTGGGCATTTTCTTTCCACCAGTCTGAAAGAAGATACATTTTGGAAGCAAAATAATCAAAAATCTCAAAATAGACAAGGGCATAAAACATTTTTTGTCTTGCCTTTAATCCCAACTACAAACTTACTCTAACGTGTGTAGGAAGAGAATATTGCAACACACATTGCTATGAAAAACCCATTTCTAAAATTAAAACAATAAAGCCCTGCTCAAGAGGGAATGAGCAAGAGTGGTTTCACTACATAACCACTCCACCTGTGCCTCTGTCCACATGCATGTTAATTGACAGAATAGAAACACATCTAAATTTTAAATTTAAGGAAAATGTCAGCACTAATTATGTGGACATCAAGTTTGTGCTGGGGGAGGATTTTGGAGGCGAGAACAGAAGGCCTTCATCCAGCAGCTGTCCCCCTGCTGAGTGCTAATATGCAACTCATGAAGGGAAAAGCAGTGGCACCTTAATGCTCCTCCAGACATGTTTGGGCAGGAAAAGGAGGAATTCAAGCCTCGTTTTTGATGAAACTACATAGCAGAAATAAACACAGCACACCAGAAAAAGAAAAAAAAAAACGGACTGAGTGCCATGTGTAAAAAGCGCGCTAGGAATATGGCCCGGATGTACACACTAGGGGGCGCTGGCAAATACATACACATTTTACTATACCAGCATTTACTATAAACAGCAGTCAAATTGCATCTAACAAAGTTTGAGGTACAGTATCTGCAGCAGTGAAGCAGAATCACAAAATTCTTACAGAGGCACAAACCGAACCACTCTGTAATACTCTAAATAAAACCACAAAAATACAATAAACACAGCAGCGACAGCACCATGAAAGCAGCAATAATGCAACAGCAGCAAAATAATAAGTAAAACAATTCCTACCTTTAGAAGGTTTTCTTCCTCGTGTATCTGGCGGAGAAATCCTCAATGAGTCAAACCCATTTTGCGCAGAATATCACTTTCAATGGACAACAGAGACACGGCGATTCAGTCTGTTTTGGCCCATTGTCGATATCAGACTGTTTTTAATAAATTCCAGTTTGGGGGGGAAAAAAACGCTCCCCGCTGGCACTGGTAACAGGCAAAGTCATAAACGGTCGCAGTGCATGTTAATCCGGTATGTCCTCATATCTTCAGGATGGGGGCTGCAGCAACAGGTGCAGCCGCCATAGAGGCATTCTTGTCTGGCGCATCATCATGGCTAATTGGCATAATGTTGCCGGAACAAGATGCTGGTGTTTCGGGTGGTTGAAGTGTCCTCTGTCCCACACTCGTCACCTGAGTGAGACGGTGAGGCGTGGTCGCAGTCAGCTTCACTGGTGTTTTTGTTGTGGCTGGAGCTAGCTGCGGCGTTAGCTTCCGCTACGGCAGTTTCCACCATGGCGACGTTAGCTAGCGGGCAGTCCCGCTGAGGGTCTTCATGTCGGTCTTGACTAGATAAAAACTCGACAGCCTTAAAATATCCTGTCAATTTAGGAATTTTCTTCAACAGGTCTTTGCCACACTGTTCTTTCAGCTGTTGTTCTTTTCGTTTTTGTGCTCCACTGTAGTATTTTCTTTCCAGCATTTTGCTGCTAAGCCGCTGTGCAGTGACGAGTGAAAACAAGTCTGACCTTTGAACCTGGTCACGTGACGCAGCCAGCAGCTGGTTGGGTAGATGTGGCCCATTTACCCAGTCAGGTGCTTGTGTTTTTTTCTTTAATGTTTCTTATGGACCAATTGGTGATTCTCTCTGAAGTAAATTTAAATAATTAAAAATAGTCTGGCCGATCCCAGGCTTTTGCACATGTGGGGCCCCTAGGCTGCAGCCTAGGCCAGCCTGTGCATTAATCCAAGCCAGCATGTGCCACTATTCATCAGTAAGTGGTGGCAAACAATAAGTCATAGTGCTAAATGTGTGAAAAGGTACCTGTACCCCATACAATAGGGTAAGTGGCCCATTACATGCACTTAAGACCTATGCTGTAAACCTGCATCCAAGATGGCAAAAACTGACAAATCTGTTCATGCGGTGCACTTACAACTCACATTAAAAGCTACCTCACCTGGAAGAGACTTTGCCAACAAAGACTGGAGTGGTATCCTGTCAGCATGCTCTGCAGGAGGGTGTGTGAGCTTGCCTCAGTGGGGAGTCTTGAGTCATCTGGTGGCAGATGGAACTGGAGGGTTGGTGGGTACCTGTGAGTGACGCAGAATTTGAAGAGGCAAGAAAGTGAAGCGGGAGCTGAAGGAAGTCAGTTGATTGATCGGATGAAGTAAAGCAAAAGGGAGAGGAGAACCTGGAGTGGACTGAATGTATCCTTGGCACAAGCTCCTTGCTGAACTCCAGTAAACTTTGAAAACTATTTTGCTTTCATTTATTCCTTGACCTTCTTTACTCCTTTAGTAGACATGTTGCATAACAGCAATAAAACATCTTAAACCGAGCTGTGCAGGGAGAGCCACAGCTTTGTCCTTTGGATGTGGATGTTGCCAGTGAATGTGACCCGTTGCTAAAGACAGAAAGAAACTAACAGATGCCAGGGTGAGGGAATCATGCTTTTTATTATGGTAGATTAGTGAATACTGTTTACACAGATGGCATATTTAGTTTGGAGCAGAGGGACGAGAGTAGCATTGCAGTTTAACATCAGTGCTAAATGGTGCCTAAACAGAGCAATGTTTGCAATTTGTTTTCATAGATACCACAGCAGAACAATGATGGCGACTACAGCTGAGATGCATATGAGACCTGCTGTCAGGGTGTCAATCCTGTCAAAGCCAAGAAGATTTCTCAAAAAAAAAAAAAAAAAAAAATCAAACAAAAACAATGGCACGACTGCTGCTTTTTCTCTTAAGTAAAAGCACCATAGAGATATTTAATGTTCGGATTGTTACTAAATAATGGTGGAGTCAAGGTTCAGATGGTCATGGCAAACCTGGAAAAGTCATGGAACATTTTCCAGGCCTCACAAAGTCATGGAATTAGTCTAATTAAAGTTTTAAAAAATTCATGGCCGTTTGTTGTGTATAATGATTTTTAAAATAATTTTTCATAGAATACTTTCCACATAATACAGTTCAATGGGAAATTAATTATCTGGAGCTGTCAACGTAATGTAACTCTAATATGTGTCATTATGTGTCAGTTACGTTTCTACAGCTAGCTGAAATGTTTGAATAAGAGTGTGTTTGTAAAACGCTAGACAACTGGGGTACAAAAAAAAAGTCTTCATCATAAATTCTTGAAAAGTTATGGAAAATTTCGAAAGTGTTGTCCATGTAAATGTGTGAGAACCTTGTGGAGTGTTATACACAGCTCCTCCAGGATGTTGTAATCACAACAGTAAACCTAAATTCAGCCAATCCCCTTGAATTTTGGCGATCTTGCAATTTTGTCCAATCAACGCAAATTTACTACAAATTTAAATATTTAAAACAAATGAAATCTGATTTCATTTTAGAACTGCAAGCAGAGTATTGCCTTTCTAAGCACCTCCTTAACCTGCACTCTTTCTCTCTGCTCATGAAAATAGACACAATTACATTGCAACTATTTTTGTGCAAATTTTACTTGCCCCCACAATTTCAATGCAAATAAGTCCTTTAAAACATCAGAAATGCTGCTATGAAATCAGGCATTTCAGGCCACAACAATCCCCAAAAATGCCTGCAAAATCCTGGAGGTACCAAATACAAAAAGAACCGTTAAAAGTCCAGTGTGTAGGATTTAGGGATGTCTGTTGACACAAATGGTATATAATACTCATATCTACATTTTATTTCATTATAATGACCTGAAAATAAGAATTCTTTATTTTTTGTTCCCTTAGAAAGAGCTGTTTATCTACATATGAAGCAGGACCTCCACCATGTTGTTCTTCAGTAGCCCAGAACAAACAAATCAAGCACTGACTCTAAATAGGGCCATTCGCATTGTTTTTTTGTTTTTTTGCTTGTGCCACCAAAGTTCTCCTACAACCTTGGCACACTGGTAAATTTTCACTTCAGCAACCTCAAGGCTTGATGCCACATATCCTACACACTGGACCTTTAAAAGCTCTTTGGTAAATATGAATTTTAATCCATTTATTCTGCTTCACAGCAGCATCTCAATGCACATATTAACTGACAGCAATCCAGCTCCTTCTCCAGGAAGTCTGTCACATACTTTTCTGACTTTATCATGAACAGACAGTACCTTCAGGTGGCCTGATAGTCCACTGCTGTCAGCGAAGTGCCAAATTATTCATGATTCTGCTGCCACACACACACTTGATGCTATGAAAATCATAGTGCTCCATTTTTTCCCAAAAAAAGACAAACAAAAAAAGGTTTATTGTACATAACATCTCAACCATAATAGCAGGACACAACTGTGGTTTGGAATTTATGTCTTTTTCCTTTGATGTGTCATAAAACATCTGAGACCCCCTCCAAAGGTGGTTTGAAATAACGGATTAAGACCTGTTGTCAAGACATCCTGGGGGGCTTTTACATCTGAATTTTAAAAAAGTTAAACCTTATCACAATGCATTACACACACACACACACACACACACACACACACACACACACACACACACACACACACACACACACGCATTAGAGTGTTTGAGCAGCCTTGTAATGGAAGACCAAAGGATCATTAATGGATCTATCAAGCCTCTCGCTGTCCTCCTTCCAACCACGGAGACATCACAAACAACCTTGTTGCTACTCTGCCACGGACAGCTTAACCAATCTATGGCAAAACAGAGGAATAAACAAGTCTGCAGAGGAGAGAAGAGAGGAGATGGAAACAGGGAAAGGAGGAGAGGAACAACATGAAACAAAAAAATATATATAGCACAAATTCTTGCGAAATTGGTGACATGACCAGAGAAATGCATTTGCTCTTGCTCAAGAGATAGAAAACCCTCAACTACCAGAATACACTGTGCTGCACCGGACCAATAAATGCTCCTGCTGGTGGGTGACCTAATGTAAGCTTGTCTGTTTTGACACAGGAATCAAGCTAACAAATGATCTCGAATTACAGTTAAATAGTAAGCTAAAATATGTTTCCGAAAACATTTTAAGTGAGAAATAGGCAACACAGTGACAGAATTGACGATCTCTGTTCATTTCTGTCTAAAATAAGTGACCGCCAGGGTTGCTCAAAGGCGACTTAATACTTCTTAAATTGAACTCAATAGCCAGTGATGTAATAACTCAAACAGACACTAGGAAATGAGCCTAGCTGTGATCAGTAAATGTGGGTCCTCTATGCAGTGCACAAATGTTTTAAATCACTTTCTGTTGGTGTCCTTGTCTTTCTTGCCATCTAGACCTTTCATTCCAGCCTGTTCTCATTCTGAAATTGTCAAATACTGCCACTTTTACAATGCTTTTGACATAAGATCCTGATGCCAAATGCAACCTTGGGCGACATCATATGCCCCTGGACTGTATTAGCCACACAGAACCAGTTGTGGTGTTATTATACACTGGTGGATGGCTGGATGGCACCTGCCGTGGCTGCAGGACAGGCGGCAGGATGGTGTCAGGTTAAAATGCTGCTGGTAATGACGTAACATGAGGAGCGTGAGGGTGCCTATTAGGCGGGCGGGCGGGCGGGGCTATGGATGGGTCCAACAAACCTCAGACTTTCATATGGGAGTCTGTGGCTCGCTTCCCGTCTTAATATGATGTCACCTCACAAAAACTCACCATGTGCATCCTTCCCCTAATCCTAACCTTCTCTGCCAGCACGTGCGTTGTTGAGATCTCGGCACTGGTTGCCATGTGCTTCAGTTGTCTAACATAACCATGTGCAGCGTCATCCCACCATGTGCTGGTATTGACATCACGGTAGCAGCATCCCGAACGTCAATAGCAGATGCAGAAATGTACCTAAAACATAATTTGTAGATGTTGAAGTTCACTGCAAAGCAGCAACATGTGATGACTTGGGATGAGAATGTATTGTATTTCTATTGTATTCTTGCCTCTCCAACTTCCACCTACTTTAGACTGAACAACTTCCCCCTACACCTCTGCCTGTCTCCTGTCTTTATCTCCTCTCCTCATGCCCAGAGTGCGTTGATGGCTTTGTATCTGATTGAGATTCCACCTCTATAAGATGTAGATTACACTGACATTAGATAAATATTGCTTACAAAACTCAGAGGACACATTCCTCTTTTAATATTTGTGTGCTAGTCATCAAGAATCACAGGTTATCTGCAGTACTATCTCTGTGATCGCTGTGTCTTTTTCACTTTCACATCAAACATGCTCATGGTGTACTGACGACAGTTCTGCAAATATCAGCTATATTACACTCAGGAATGATGTTTGCATGTTAAGTCAGGTACATTTTTGTCAGTGGCAAAAGTGCACCACCATATCTTCCTTTTAAGTTCCATTATACTTGCACTAATATCCATTTTTAATAATTGTTTGATTACCTTTTTAAAGTACACCAACATAATAGTAATGTCAAATGCAACAAGAACAAATTAACATTTCCTGTAGCGCTGTGCCCATGGTTCACACAGCTGCTCATACTGCAGCTGCAGGTCACAGACACTGGGAGGATGTAGCTGAAAGACAGGAAGTGTGATGTTAATAGGTAAATAGTACAATTAACCTTTGGCATAATGCAGGTCAGTTGACAGCACAGAGGTTAAACAAAGACAATGATACACGAAAAGAGGGGGAAATAAGAGGGCTTCAATGAATTTAACCCCTTTTTTTTTCAACTGTACATGCAGTACAGGCAGTTGCTGAATTGAAGGTGTATTTATAACCATGGACTTGTAGAAGGCCACTCTTAATGTATATAAGCTACAAGTAACTAACTGACCTGCAGCAAAAAACAAGACATTGCAGGCTCTCAGCATACTCACACCATGCTCAAGTCCATTTTTAGTGCTTTCTTTTTTATTCTTTCTTCCTCACATTACATATATAGTCGTACCCAGCATTACCCCTAACTTCACAACCCAATTATGTTCCGAACACAAACAAATATAGTAGTGTTGGATTTCTACTCTAAGATTCACGCATAAATCATTAGCAAAAATATATGCTCTGATTGATGTACATTATTTTTTTCTGTAAGTTCCTATGGATACAGAATCCTAACATAAAAATCACCTAATAGTAAAAAAAGAAATAAGTCTTAACAGACTTTTTATCATTACGTAAGACATAAACAAAAGATCATTTATTTTCATGAACATTTAATTCACATAAATGAATAAAGTGATGCTTTAAAACACATAAAATATATATTTTGTTTAGTATTTGTCATCATGACTCAAAATATCCTCAATTTCAGGAGTATCTCTGGAAAAGATTACTTTTAAAACCTTTTTTAATTAATGTCATGTGTACACAATCAATAACATGCATTAACATCTGATTGTATAATTAGAATATCAAATCAGAACAGTAATTCCATATTAAAACAGTATTTCTCCCAATCATTTCTGTTTTATCTCAGATCCACCATCCATTCCAATGGATGGTGGATCTGAGATAAAACAGAAATGTCATATGCTTCCTTCTTACTTCGTGGTCAGCCACGCTTGTTTAAAAAGGAAGTGGCTCTACTGCAGTCCACTTTTGATGATGTAAAACACTGTGATTGGCTTAAAGATATCTAGTCAATGTTTGTACATCCAGACATCCTAGAAATGTTATGTCCATTGGAATGAACAGAGAATCACAAAGAGACAGAGAGAGAGAGAAAAAAAGATGACCATTTTTTCCTTAAAAACACATCACTGGCTTTCACTATCTCTGAATCTATGGGAAAAGTTTGTTGTATAATTGTGTACATTTTTATTTGTATTTATGTATGTTTATGTATTTACATTTTTATTTAAACACATTATATTTCAACCAAGCTAATGCTTATACATAATCATCTCATGGCCAGACAGCATGATGGTTGCTATGATATTTAACACGTCTTTTAATGTAATAAACATCTGTATTGAAATCGTCCATGTTAAAGACTGCAAAAAATAATTTCTAAGAAAGCTTAAGACCAATAATTTCTAAGCCCAGTTCAAAATAGTAACTCTGTTCTATATCCTATGGTTAAAGTCATGAAGGCACACACACTTACACACACAGTACTGCACTGTATTGCCATCTGTTATAACAGCCTTCAATTGTATTTCTTTAGATGGTGCCTTTCAGGCATTTCCATTTTTTTCTATTCTCATCTTATTATAATAGCCTATATTCCTCTAAATGTAACTGAATAAAATATAACTTCTTCGCCTGCTTTTATTTATTAACTTCTTATCTCGCTTTCTCTCTTTTTCTCATTGTCTATTACTTTTAAAATGCATCTTTTTCTCTGCCTCTGCCTTCTTTACAGCCCACTTCTCGCATGGTCCTTTAACCTCTGAATAGCATGTTAGGTAAGCAATGCCCCATGGCTATCATTGGCGACTATTTTCTACCGAAGGAAAAAAAAATGTCCACAGTGAGGTCTGTTTATATCATCCTTCAGGTGATACTTTAGGGAAATGTGATGGAAAGGAAATGGCTCGCTCTACTCATCCAGTCAGTCTGGTCATACTTACGCACGACTTCATCTATCAGTCTTTCTCTAGCCAAAATTTACCCAACTTCAACAGGGAAAAACATAGATTGGCAATCACGCTGTAGTCTACTCTCCTAAAGTGTGGGGCAGATTCAGTTAGTCAATAGTGGATCCATATATGATGAGTTATGGGAGACAGAGAAAATCCTTGTCCTCTGGATGTACCAGTAGTGTCAATAGAAAAGGGAGAAGTCAAGCGCTAAATGACTCATTATGATGTCCATGCATGACATACGGTATTAGCATATCAAATCATGCTAGCGCCGAGCTGCCCTTGAATTGAAGGCAAGAGGGAGCACGTGTGTGTTTGCACGAATTAGAAGAGAAAGGCAGAATACACACCCGTGTAGACTGCACGCCTCACATATTCTCTCTTCTCTTTCTAACACCAGCAGAGCCATTAGCAAACTATTGAGTTGTTGCAAAATGGCAAAATCATAATGGTATCAAATCAAGCTCCGGAAACAATGTTTGTGCTGGTACTGATTCTTTCCATCTGTTTTCATTAAAATGAAAATGAGACAGCTCATCCGTCTTTCTGCCAAAGTGATATGCTTGTATCTGGGGAACGAGGAATGTGAAAGCATTCAATATCCATTCAAATGACTATGGAACTGGTATGTTCAGTATGTATTTCAATAAATTAACTACGGCTAAGGTCATGAAACCTCACAATCCTCATGATGATTGGATACAAACTTCAAAAAGTTTGTTTGGCCTTGAGAAAACTGTAAGACTGCCTGTGGAAGTCTTTCACATAATCTACTTAAGTATAATTCACCCCTCATGCCATTTTGACACCAAAAACCATGGGAAGAATGGATGACAAAAATGAAAATCCAGTCATTAAAAGTTGGAGAATCTAGCATTATTCTAAGCATTACACTGTGGTGCAGGGATGATGTTTTTTGGCCAACCAGAAAGTTAGAATCATCTTAATTCCCCTTAAAAAAAAAAAAGCTTATACTTTTTCTATTAGATTATGAACAATTGCAGAAAATTAAATCCTTGGCAAATAAAAATGTATGAGTCTTACATGTTCTGTTCAGCCAGATAAACTTCACAAATGAACACCATTTATGTTTATTCAAGTGAAAAGGCATCGCCAAAATCAAAAAGCTAACATTTAAAGCTAATCTTATAGACTACCAACATGTTCTCATCCCAAGTCATCACATATTGCTGCTTTGCAGTGGATCTCTGCATCTATGTATTATGTTTTATGAATCCTTCTATGGCCGCTTTTTATGTTTCGCAATACAGCTACCATGATGCCAACAAATGCACATGGTGAGATAATGCTGCACGTTGTTATGTTTAGAAAACACAAGTACATGGCAACCAACGCTGAAACATTAACAAATGCACATGCTGGCACAGATGGTTGATGATTAAGCAAAAGAGGCATATTGGGGGGTGTAGAAAAAACTAGGAAGTGAACACTGGACTCCTGCATGAAAGTCTGGGGTTTGTTGGACCCATTCACCAAACCTCCTGCCTAACATAGAGGTGCCCTTGTGCTCCTTATATTACAATATTACCAGCAGGGTTTCCATACTTAAATTAATAAATCTACAAGTTGGAAAGTCTGAGTTACAATAGTTTGCATGAGTGCGATTATAAACAATTCATGGCTGTAGAGGGGACTAGTGAGTAGATGATTGTCTGTGTTCAGATTATTTTTCCTAGGATGGTGGCATGACCTGCCCTTCTCTGCCTCTGATTGGCTTACCATGACATTTTTACCTTTACCCGAGTACAAAAGCACCAGCCAATCAGAGGAACAGTAGGGTGGGCCACGCTTTTGTCTCTCATGTCATGTAACCGTGCTGCAGGGGTTCTGTTCACCTCTCTCAACTTGCTCACCCTCTTCTGCCATTTTTATCCCAACTGTTTGAGCTTGATGGTTGATATCCTCTCTCATGAACTTCACTTCCCTGCCAAAGTCTTTTTCAGAGACAGATCTGATCTTGCAGCTGTCCTCTTTCCATGCAGCTCCTGGCCTGTCATTTATCTCCTACTGAGCAAAGAAAGTTTCCAAAAGGAAGGTGATCTCCTTTTCTTTAGTCTCCTCTTCCTCTTTCCCACGTTTGATGTCAAATTGGTCTTGTTTAAATTTTGTTCTTCATGTTTTTGGCATCTGTTTGAGGTATGAACAACTGTATCTGTAGACTCTTCTTTGCATTCACCAGTTTTACTCTTTTATCCTGCATGAAGCACTTGATATTGAAGTTACCACTCTCCTCCCTCAGGGTTCTTATAGCCGATTAAAGGGCTTGTCTGTGTTTTGTGAGACAAATCTGGGAGCCTGTAGTTATGTGCTTGTTGTTTTTATTATATCAGTAAATATTTATGAACATTTAAATTATTATTGTGAGGGTGGTTATTTGGGCGCAGCACCACACCTCCGTGCTCACAGTTAATTTTCCTGACATTTTCATAAATAATTTCCTATGCATCTGCAATGCAGCTTTGGATATTTGAGGTGATTGTAAAACCACATATGCAGATGGGTGAATTATTACACAATGATAATAAGACGACAGTGAATTATTATATGATTCCTATGGAAGCACATAAAAAGTTGCCGTCTAAGGTTTTCATATCAGTTCACTTCAGCTGAGTTAATCTTCTTATTGTCCAACAAGAGGAAACTCTTGTCGCAGCAAGGCAGCTTAAATCCATCGCTGGGTGAAATCCAGCTATCCACAGCTGGTTATATCAATACGGTAAGGACATGGTGGTGAGGGGTGTATTGGATGGAAAATGTGTGGGTATGATGGGGGTGCTTACTGTGTGTGAAGAAAAGAGAAAAGTCTCCTATTTGTGTCCATATTGTAATCCTGAGTCACTCAGTTCTATCATGGAGGATGCTGAATGGTTTGTAGGTGTGTGGTTCCATAGCTTCTGTCTTTCCAGTTTGACAATAAATTTATTAACCATTATTGATATGAGGATGACTTTTCAGTGAGATCAACTGAGGAGACGTCTGCAAGACGATGCGTGTGGTGCATTTTGGGGAAAGTGTAGATTTTCGTAATGCTGACAGTATTAATTATCACAGGCGAATAGCTTCCATTTTCCCCTGTAAATCCATATGTATCGTGTTAGCTAAAGTTAAGGCAGGTGTGTATTTACAAAAAGTAAAATAAAAATTGAAAATGGACAAGTGACATAAAATTTACCTTTAAAACAGCAGAGGTTATAATGAAATTGCGGCCGTGTGTTTTCTTTATTGATGGTGCTGTTTCCTTAAGTTACAGCTTTGATCTTTAAAACAGGTCACCTCAATAGCATTAGCACCACCCTCTATATGTTCATAGTAATATGTCTCCCCCCACCAAGCATACAGTTTAGACTAAAAGAAGAGCAGAACTAAAATGTCAAATCCTTCTTCTACTTCAGCACCACAGACAGTGGCGTGGATTTATCAGTACACAGTACAGTTAGGCTCCTGCGGCCACATTCACAAACATTCTGTAAATACTCTCAGAGAGCTCCTTAGCCTCAAAACCTTAAGCAAGGAGTCCTATCTTAGGAGTGATTTAGGATCAGGAAAGCAATCCTGATCTCAGAGGACACATCTTACCCCCTCATCTCTCCTTCCAGTGACTGCCATCAGGCAGATGGTACAAAGTCCCACTGGCACAGAAAAAATCAAAGAAATCCTGAATTCCCTCTGCAATAAACGCCCTGAACAATCTAAAAAAAAAAGACACTGCACATTAACCTGCTTTTATCAGTTGCTATTTTTAACATTCCTTTTTATGTGTTTGTACCATGTATTTTCTATGTATTTCTATAAATTGTGTGCATTGTTTTAGCCTTGTCAACTGAGAATTATTTTCACTGTGAGGACAGACAATAAAGCTTATCTCTTCTATTCTTCTCACAGTGCATGCCCACTATATGTGACTACACGTGACCAAAAATCCAATCCCATTCATTCTGTATTGAAAGTGACCGATTCCCTGTACAAAGCATGCTGGGATACTTGGGATGCGGACCAAGCTGGTGGTTCATTGGGAGAGAGCGACAATTTCAACAATTCAAAAGGTAGCTTGCATCGACACAGCCACTCAAGCTGCAGCTCCAGTGATTTTTCTGAACAGCTCTGTATAAGTCTAGGAATTACTAAAGTGAAACTTTCTCTGGTAGAGAAGGAGGTGGGGGATTGTGGATGGGTACAAGTGACCAGTGGGGCAGGGCCGATGTGAATTGAGGTAAATTGCTCGCATATAGTGGGTCATGCACCAGCAGACTGTTGTCTCTTGTCTCATCTCTCCCCTTTGTGTACATCTCACTCAATGGAAGGAATAGCAGGTAAATGAAGGGGAAGCGTCCTGGTCATTTTGCTAATGAGTGAGATGATGTCCCACCCTGATGTTACCTACTTGCTACATTATGTACTTTGAAATAGATACATCTTAGCAACAGAGTTTGCCTTAAAGTATGTCTAGACTGCAGAACAATATTGCAGTCTTGAAGTGTTTTTATGTAATCACTCATATCCTCTGTTTTTTCCCAAATGCTTTTATACAGCAAACAAAACAAGTCACTTTTATCTCCCTGTATACATGTGGGAGTGTGTGTTAGAAAGAGACAAGGAAGATGTAATATACATTACACAAGCATGCACAAAAGATGTGTTTCTGTCTCTGAGTACCTACAGGCCATTTCTGCTAACTTTGATAACAGTGTACTGCATTTACGGGTAAACTGACTGACATCATATGATGTATAATACCCATCTGACTGATGTCAGAGGCTGCTGTTTCATGTATTCTATCTAATCTGATGGAAGAATAAAACAGGAAGAATAGAGCAGGTCTGCTTTCTCAACACACCTACTATACATTATGCAAAGAATACAAATCCTTTGTTTAACCAAGTAAAAAACTCATCGAGATTTAAAATCCCTTTTTCGTGAATGGCCTGGCCAAAAGGGAAGAATAAAACATGGTTACAACAATAAATACAAGCATACAAATACAACTATCACACATTATAAAAAGCGAGCACAACCTCCAGTTTAAATGCAGCGCAAAACAGTCAAATACATTACTATATTCATTTTTCGATTTCAGTGAGAATTAGAGTAGCAATCACATTGCACAAGAGTGCTATTTTGTCAATCTTTCAAAAGTGACTTAAATTCCCTGATTGTAATCAGCTTAGACAAATTCAAGTCCTTCTGTAATTACTCAAGGAAGAGGTGGCGGCATATTTAAAAGGATTTTTTTGACAAGTTCTGTGCAAACCTTCTGGGACCAACCTCAAAAGAACTGTAAGCCCCTTGGGATCTTTGGGATCCCCTCCTTTCAATGAAGTGAGAAAAAAATGCAGATTCCCATAAGTTAGGAATCACATTCTGAGAAAAGGAAAGTTTAAAAATATGAGTCAGAGGTTCTGCAATGAGATCAGCAGCTAACTTCAAGGAGAAAGGATGAAGCTTGTCGGGACCTGCAGATTTGATTGAATCCAGTTGTTTCAGGACTCTGCAAACCTCAGTTACATGTAGAGGAATAATTAAACCGGTGAACGATAGGAGCAGTTGGGGGTGGTGAAGAGGGAGGCCTCTGCTCACTAGGGCTGTGTTATCTGTCTCTGTGTGAGGACTCAAACAAAAAGCCAGATGAAACAAAATGTTCATTAAAACTGTTAAAAAGAGCTAATTTAGCAGTTACAGTATGTGAGGTATTAACAACGCAGGCTGGTTACTCATACTTTTATTGTTTTCCAAAGTTTCTTGGGATTATTTAAGTTTGTGGTAGTTTTAGAAGGTAGGTCTGATTTTGCCTTCTAAATAAGGAAGGTAAAGCAATTTGGTAGCTGTCTAAAGATCATCCAGTAGGCTGGGATTTAGAGTGTCTAGCCTTAGCCCAGGCAACATCCCTTTATTTTAACAGACTAGACAGCTCAAGGTAAAACCAAAGATTGTTCTGATCTTTCATTCTAAATTTGCAAAAGGGAGCATGCTTACTCATAATATCAGTAAAAGCATTAAGAACGTATTTCCAAGCCAGTTCCACATTTTTAATTAGATCATTTTTGTTTTAATCAAAGTTCCACAAATCATGAAAGAAAGCTTGCTCATAGAAATGCTTAAAATCTAATTCAGTAAGTATTTGTGGCCTTGTTTTAGGGAGCTTAGTTTATCTGTCTGTAGCAGTATAACACAGTGATGGCTAAAATCATTTGCAAAAATACCAATGTCTGAATATTTCTGGTAAGTATACTGAAAGAGTGCTGCTCAGGCAACAAGTCAACCTTTGAGAGTGTACAGGCACTTTTTTGTGAGAGCAGAATTAGATTTGTGCACAAGGGAGGTCAAAATTGTAGGAGTCTGAAGGATCACAGAGTGCTCTACCTGGCTAATTCATGTCTCATTTATGGTCTGCTAGGTAATAAATTCATCAGATCCAGTGCCCCAAATTGTTGTTTTCCAAGCTACGTGTCACATTTTGTGGAGATGGACCTTCAGTTAGTGGCGGTAGCAACTCAAATTCAGTGAGCGCAAACCCCAGGGCTGGGGGTCTGATCCCAGATTGCTGCAACATCCAGACAGATCAGCAAACTTTCTGGCAAAAGTTTCTAGTCTCCCAGCGGCATAAGGTGACATGGAGGGACTGCAGGATGCACTAGCTACCTAATTCTTCACCAAATTGGTGTCTGATAAACAGTATATTTATTTATCACTGCCCCATAAATGTTTTTTTTCAAGCCACTGTATCTGTCACATTTTTCGCAGCCGTAAACTCACAGCAAAGAAAAGAATATCCCCCTGGAAAAATGATTTCCCTGATTAGCTATTCAGGTGAATGTGTGAAATGTGGGACCAAATACTTGTACTCATCAGTTTGATTTGTACTTGTAGATTTGAGCTGTGAGCTTGGAATTTACAAATACAGTTGAGTTCTTTATGCTGTTTTTTCACTCACAAACAGATGTTTGACTGGAAATTATTTGTGCAAATCTTTTTCATCTGTTCATTTGTTTGACCCCATATTACTTCCATAGACAGAGGAATGACGGGCCCAGCTATTCAGACCAAGGGCATCAGGGATAGATGGTGTGTGCTTTAGACAGTTTGACGGGAACAAAGTGAACTTCAGAGGCATTTCGTCAGCACACAAATCAATCAAAAGAAGTCAAAAGAAATGTGAGTGGACATGGGTTAACCCACTGAAACTTTACTGAGAAAAGAGTTTGAATTTATGTTTGATTCAAACTTCTGCTGAAAGAATGTGCTCATTCATTTCATGGTCACAGTGTGGAATTACAGTCACTGCAATATTGTAGATATTGTATAAGATCTTTAGGAAAGAGTATAATTATTAAAAATGACTAGTTTTACAACTTGTTTCATTTATTTAGTTTAATTAAGGTCTAGCCCATATAAATATGTATGTTTATTTTTTAATCCTGATTAATTGCTGAGTTTCAGTTGTTTGCAATGATCACATTTTTTTATCGCATGTTTTCAATTCCATTACTTTGCATTCCAATTTTGAAGTTCATACTGACAAGGTGAAGCAATTCTTACCAGATTTTCTTGATTGGGAATCAAATGAATGCATTTTTTCAGGTATTCTATTCTAGCTGCTTTCTCTGATTCATTCAGGTCCTGTATGCGTCAAACTAATGTTCCCTGTGATGGCAACATTTGACTGGTCACAACATGTCAACCTGAGAATGTCACTTAGATTGATTCTTCCACAGTGTTGACTGGTCTGCAGTAAGTTGCCCCCCACTTAGCAGCACTGCAGTTAACTTCTTTAATTTAGTTTCATCCACAGGTCTGCAGCGATTTGCACACTCGGATCAGTCTGATAAGTTGCACCTGTGGTGGTAGGAATTTCAAGACCATTTAGGGATCCCAATATAGAGAAATGTTCAAATACAACATGCAGAAGTAACACATTTAAACTGCATGCAAAAACTGCATGGTTTGTGCCCAAAACTTCATGGAACTAGCATAAAGCGGGCTCATCTGCAAAGGGGAGACTAATAGGAACTGGCAGAACCCATTTTCATTTGGATATCTTGAGGTGAGAGGTCAAGGGACCCCTGTGAAATGGACATGCCGTTGTCCTTGCCAAAATTTGGCCAAACTTTAGAGTGTTAGTTTTTCCTCCTGCCTGACATGACATGGCCAATACCAATGGATTCCTTAAGCCTTCTAGTTTCATATGATACCAGTGTCATCACTGTAAACCAGCCCGGTTCAATCTCTTAAAGACAGGAATGTCAACCGTGATTGCGAAGCATTAACATGATCAAAACAAAAACAAAACAAAAAAACCCCCCCAAAACTTTATGTATAAACTTAAATTGCAACCATCAGTGCCAGAATGTGCATTTGTTGACATCGCTGTGTTGGCTGTCAAGAGCTGTTGTTGCCAAAACATAACCATATGTAGCGTAATCCCACCATGTGCTTGTGTTGACATCACAGTGGCGACATCCCAGAGCATACACAGGATACCTAGCGTATGTAGGCGTGGATGTCCACTACAAAGCTATAATATGTGACTACTTGGGATGAGAATGTGTTGGCATTGTACAAGTTGTTTGGCATCAGCAAATGGACAGCAGGTGAGGGAGATCAGCCTACTAGAAGGAGTCATCGGTCATTTTTACATGCCATGGTGGGAAAAGCACAGATATTCTATCTAGGTATATAAGTTCTGGGCTAGCCTTTGGGATATAACATTGTTAATAAGATTATTGTGGTGGTTTATCAGTTACACCTGTGCATTTTCTGCTATGGTAAGTCACAATTGACCTACTGACACTGCACCACATTGTCAATTTACACCTGTCTCTATTGTCATCATGATCATATTTGTATCATATTCACAGGTCCAATTATTAAGGGAATACTATCACCTTTCATATGACACTTCAGTATGTCACATTTTCCTTCTAATTACATGCATATATGTACACAGACAGAAGCACTGTTTCACTGACGTGTTAATTCCATACATCACCGCACTATGATAATATCCTTTTGCATAAGCATATGCATAGACATTCACTGTTTCCATTTAGGAACACAACTGCCAGTCTTTATCCCACAATGTTACAATGCTAAGTTTTTGACATAAAAAATTAAATTCTGCTTCTAAATTCAGTCTGAGGCTCCTCTGAAAGATTACTATCTTAAATGATGAGTCATGACAAATTATAGAAGTTAAACTTTTTTTTTTATCTCCGTCTCTGCAAATCACTGTGGTCACAGTATTAAAAACAGGTCTCACAGCAAGAACTGGGCATTATATAATTATACGCTTATTAATGAACAAATAAACAACATAATCAATCAATAAATCCATTAAGTGGGCCAGTCTCTTGGGACTTCCATGACATTTGCTATTATCAACTGAGTGACTCCTCAAAAAGAAGAAGACAGTTGGTAACAAAGCTAATTGGTTCTCAGCTGACACCTTAAATTAATATATGGGTTGGAAAACAATTTAACCAATCACTCCTTCACCGTCAAATTACCCTTTTATATCTCCTCTTCAAAGATTCAAACTACTTGGCACACAATGCACGTTAAGATACTCAAACTGAAAAGCTGATTCGCATTCAGCTCCTCAGCTGTTTGAATCAACTTCAAAATGATGGACATAAACTACACTTACAAAAAAACTCAAGCAGCAGTTTAACTATTAGCTCTCGCCACCACACTAGACTGGTCACGCAGTTTGGTCACTCAGCTTAATCAGATTAGAAATAATAATTGCTGGGCTCAGCAGCATAGAAAGACTGATTTTGACAATTATGCCATGTAGTGTTAAAGTGCAGAGTGCACTGTGTCATTAATCTGCAAAGAATAATAAACTTCTGCAAACTGCTCGCCACATCTCACCTGTCTTTGACAGCATCTTGTCAGTCTATCAAGTTTCAATTCTCCTGTTATTCATATTTAACTTTCACTTGCTCTCTCCTTCAGCATCAAGACTGACAATCAGTGGACACATCTTAGCAGAGCTCTGGGCTTGTCCTCTGATCACCTGAACTTGGCTCATCATTTTAAATATATTTCCAAATATATTTTTTCTGCGAAACAACAATGCACCTCCATTTTGTAACATAGGCTTCCTATTAAATGCTTTTAGTCTCAAACCCAAGCCAAGATAACCCTAATGACACCTTAATGACTTAATCAGGATTATTATTAAAAAACTTTTGCAGGCTGGGCTTCTGCATAGAAATATGGAAGTTATACAGTTCAGAAAATGCAGCATCCAATAGACTGATATTGGGTTTTTTTAAACAGACATTTAATTAAGTGTTTAAAATTAGTTTTGTTATCCACCCCCTTATACAGCTGTGTAATACTGACCCTTGGGGAGTGACTCCTGTCTGTTTCTCCAGACAGGGAGCACGTTCACCACCAGCTACTGTCATACACTGACTATATTTAAATATCTCCTACAGCTCCACTTCAGAAATACCAAACTATGACTACAACCCATTGGTCCAGTGGGTAAGCCACAGAAAAGCAGACAGGTGTGCAGATGGAGAGCAAGCTTTACTGCTGATTTAAATGTCTTAAATACAAGCAAGTGACAAAAACACAAAGAACAACAAGAAAAAGAATCAAAATCTAATCTGAAACAAACTAGGATCATAAGAAAGAACACAGGTGAAGACAGGAGCTGATGGAAACAGCAAGGAGGATTACCGGGCAGGACACAGCAGGTCAAACACTGGAGGATAACAGAAGAACTGACAAGGAACAATGGAAAATGCACAGGTATATTTAACACAAGGAACTAATCAAGACAACAACACAGCTCAGGGAGGTGGACACAGTGAACAGGAGGGAAACACAGGAACTGGATAACAAATGAAGGTGTGTAAGTAACACAAGGGTGGAGCACACAAGACTAAAACAGGACAGGGCCCCATTTCAGAAAGCAGGCTCACCATACTCAGAGTTTTCACTAATCCTACTTTCTTAAATAGGGCCCAGGTGTGCCGGTAGTCTAACAAGGGCGGACAAAGAAGACTGCTAAAAGACAGGTGAAACTAATCAGGGAAACACACAAAGACAGGGAGTAAAACAAGACATGACACATGAGGTGTGATAATACAAAATAAAACAGTAAACAGGAGTAACTAGACATAATGAAAACACAAACAGAAAACACCACAAAGTCCACAATATAACGTAATACCTAAAATCATGACAGACAGGCTTACACAGAAGCCACGTATTTAGGGTCATTTTTCGGCAAAATGATGACTCAACACTTGCAATATGCTGATATGGTGCCCATTGTGGCTGTGGGGCCCAAACCAGCTGCAGTGTCTCAGGAGAGCTCTGTCTGACTCTGTGTACGGGTCCCTATCTGTCTAACAAAACAATTTCACTCAATCAAATGTCCATATTGCTCTGATTCATGCACTGCATGAAAATTTAATGTAGCAAATGTGCTAGTGTAAGCACCCAGAACCAGGTCTGTCTGTTCTGGGCAAACCTTTTATTGCACAGAAAGTGATTTGTTGGTAAGCAGCAAAAGTAACCCTATGATTTTTGACAGAAAATCAAGGTAAATGATGCCAGTCTTGACCACAATATGTGATTGCTCTGAGTACTGGGCGATCGAGTGCAATACACTATGTGTGTATATATATGAAAATCCCGGATAAATGAAGAATCTGTCTGTCGTTGCTTTTTTTAAGGAATAGTTTTCAGCCATTTTGGAAAAATATGCTTATTCGCTTCCTTGCCGAGAGTTAGATGAGAAGATCAATATCAGCTCATATCTGTCCATTAAATATGAACTTTCTGTGGCGATATATACACATATATCAATGCTTGAAAATATTTGAAATTATTCTCTGTTTTAACATCCATTAGACAGAATGGTTGTAGGATATCACACAAATAAAACAGACAAATGTGACACAGACTCCATATCTAACAACCCCGAATCCTTACCTCAATGGAGATTATTAACGCCACATTCACAAAGAGGAAAGTTAAATTAGCCAGGGGAATTAAAAGCAGATCACCTTTTAATGTGACACTGCAACATGAATAAACAAATATTCCCAACATAAAACACTTTTACAATTGCATATAGTAGTTTGCAGTATTATATAGTAGCATTGCGATTGTACCAATTTTAAATAAATTGTCTGTTGGCAGTGAACATAATACCTAAATTATTTTTGTTTTTTCACATTTACAGTCTCCAAACATGCAAACAACCATACATGACTGTGACTTACATTCCCCTCCTCTATAGAAGACAGGCAGACACAGACAAGTTGGCAGGAAATATTCAGTGCTGCCATGGCGGCAGGCGACTCAAACTCAGATGCTCTTCTCTCCTGTTACAGCACTTCTGGGCGTAGCCTAAGGCGTTCCCAAGCCAGATAGGATATATTATCCCTCCAGTGTGTTTGGGGTCTGCCTCGGAGTCACCTCTTGGCTGGACGTGCCCAGAATACTTACAGACGGAGGCGACCAGGAGGCATCTCGATCAGACGGCTGAAACCCCTCAACTGCACTTCTACTTTGAGCTCCTTCCAGATATTGAGCTCCAACTAATGCCAAAGGATGAACTCAGACTGTTAAGTCAACTAATTTTGGCTGCTTTAATCTGCAATCTCACTCTGCTGATTATTTCTCAGACATCATGACCATAAGACCATAAAATATGTAAATTAAGATCCATGCCTTCAAGCTTAGCTCTCAGGGATCGTCCTAGCTGTAGACTTGTTGATGCTGACTTTCATCCCAACTGTATGACCACCAGTGTGCTCAAGTTATAGTGTAGAACAGCACAAAATTCGTGTTTAATTAGATTTCCATTAGTTTTGTATGTAATAGGATCTGTTCTATAAAATGAGTTGTCGGTATCCCTTAAATTGCAAAGCTTAGCCATGCTGCACAGACAAAGTAGGGTTGTGGGCAACTAAAAATTGATGGGCTTGCAGTTATAAAGTGCCCCTCCAGTCCTCTAACCACTCAAAGTGCTTCAGACCCAACCACATGCCACAATCACCCACTCACACAGCCACGCGCTGATGGCAGAGGCTGCCACACAAAGTGCCACCAATCAGGATCTAATCTGGTCTAATCATTCACATGCACAGTCACACTCTGACAGCACAGCCCTGCGGAAGCTCAGCACCTTGTCAAAGGACAGTCCGATGACATCGAACCATTGACATGGCTTCTAGGTTAAGTGGGCTGCCTTATTCCTCTGTGATTTGCTGAAAATGTCTGCAAAGTAATTATCTTTTAAAATAGGACAAATGTACATCAGAGGTAAAAGTAGAATATTTTACTGGAATATATTTTACCCACAATATTTTACCCTGAAATGTTGTGGGTTAAAGTATAGAGGCTTAAACTAGCATGAAATTATACTTAACTCACTAACTTATTTTTTTGGCCACTGTAGCTGGCAGTTGAAACAAGCTGTAAACACAACACTGACACGAGGTAATGTACCTAACATGTAAGCAAACACTTGCTTATTTACACATCCAGAAGTTTTTACTGGAGCTGTTTTTCTTTGCAGTCCGCTGACTCCTGAGGGTAAGATCTCTTTAGCTGGTAAGTCCCACTATGTTCACTAACTAGTCATTTACTGACAATGATGCTAATAAGACTTGTGAGGCTCTTCTCCGTAGAGCTGAGGCAAGTGGCACAGTTGGGCCATTTAGAAGTCATCAGTGTTACTTACAGGTTGAGAACGTTGAGTGGGTTTGCATTAATTGTGCTAGCTATAGTAATCTGACCACAAGATCCTGGAGTGGCTCTAAATGTTCTTCATCAAGTAAATTATTAACTCTGTTATTATCTGTCGGGGTTGACCTTTTGCTGAGCAAAATTGAAAGTTGCAGCAAACTGCCAAGTGTGAAATGAGCATAATTATGATATCTGCCAGCCAGCTGAAATGTTCACATACGAAGTTATTTACCTGTCAAAAATCGATGAGCTTATATTTGAAGCAAAAGCACAGTATTTTTGATTTGAGAGCACAGTTTTTTAAATCAAGCGCACAATTTTATACTGGAGAGGAAATTATTTTAATTGGCGCACACAGAATCCTTCCTGTGTACTCAGGACTTTACTCACACTTTAAAATACACCTCTGCCTTGTCTCAATACGGTACTCGGATCTCTCTATACCGCATGCTCGCACACAAACACATCTGTGTAGTGAGGCCCAGTGTGTCTGAGTGCGAGCGTGTGGTATGGAAAGAGCAGAGCACAGTATCGAGAAAATGCAGAAGTGTATTGAGAGTACGCAGGAAGGATTCTGTGTGCTCCGATTAATATCATTTCCTCACCAGTAAAAAGTTGTGTGCTTGATTTAAAAAAAATGTGCTCTCGAATGAAAAAACTGTGGTCTCGCTTCAAATGTAAGCTCGTCAATTTTTGACAAGAAAATAACTCCATATTCACAATGCTTGGATTCATACAGAGAAGAAAATTATACCTATAAAATAAGAATCAAGTCCATTAAGACAACTAGCCTACGCATTTAGTTACCATAGCTACATCATAGCTGAGCAACTTGTGAAATACAGTAGTCTATAGCGAGTAAATGTTGCAACAGGAGTTTGCAAGAACTGACATTATGCATGTTGTTAAAAGACTTAGTTTTCATTATGGACGCAAACTTTACAGTACCTTACTGTTTCTTACGATTCTTTGTTTGAAATTCGAAAGCTAAATAAACTTACAAATCACAACACAACAGAGTAGCACTATAAATGTAATATAAATCTTCCACAGTTTTTTCTGACGTTATTGTACATCCAAAAGTAGGCTACAAAACAGAACAATGCACCTAAGATACACAGTATAAAGTACCAGAAAAATGAAAACCCTTTGTGGAAAAAATAATGTATTGATATTGATTGTATTGTGCAAAACCTCAAATCTACATATAGACCAGGGTATTCTCACACACTGTTTGTAAATTACCCTAAAACAAAAGCAAGGCAACAAAATGTATACATAATCCCATTTAACAATGAGCCATTACTCCTGTATAACCCAAGTATTTTGTATGGCTACAATCACAAAGTCATTAGAAAAACATAACATAACCAATAAAAAGAGATAACTGCAAGAGTAAATTGGATATAAATTGGTGACGACAAAGTGGGGAAAAAAAGAATAACAGAGTGGAGAAACATAAAGGTGGCTGCTTCCATATTGGACATGAGGACTCCCTAAGTGGTTTTACAGTTATGGAAATGATGTAAATGGCATGCTACGGCCTTCAGTCTACACGTCTCAGTGCAGATAAGCAAAATGGTGTTCATCTGTCTAGCAGAGGTGCAAGCAGTTTGAGAATCAATAACAAGGAACATTGAAGCTGCTCTGGCAGAACTATACCTGATACCTACTGTACATCTACCACATAATTTAAAAAATCAGTAATGAAAAATTGTTTTTTATTCATGTGCATTCTTAAAACATCCTTAAATGTACAGTACAGTACAATACAGCACCCAAAAAGAAAAAAAAAAAGAAAACATTTTCTCATCATTAATTTATCCCTACTAATAGCCTACAGAGCAGCAAAATGTTGCATCAATCTTATAATCCCTTAAGCTACTGGTACATGAAATGTTTTTTTTGTCATTTTCCCTATGCCTTTGTTCCTTTTGGCAGCAGGGATTTCTATCTTTTTCATCCACTTGTGTTTTGACTCGCACTTAATCTGTGATTTCACACTGTTTCCATTATTTTCAACTGGGTGTCTTGGCTCCCATCAAAATAAAACAAGTGAAAAGCGTGTCGCAGATTGACAATCTTCCCCTGCCAACAATAAGTCGGCAGGAGCATAATAGCCTCAGAAGAGTGGTCACTGTGATCAGCTATTCACCTCCCTGCATGCACCTTGATAAAGGGACAGCTGTGTATTTTCAGTCTAGCATGGGAGATTGCAAAATGCACAGGAGGCTAAACTGTTCATACACTCACAGGTCATCTAACCCAAGTGTGTGTTGGTGTGTGTTTGTGCTGATCGGGCCAGCTGGTAGGACATCGGCCTATTGTGGTTAATTTGTTGAAGGGGGGTCCAGTACCAACTGGGCACCTCCTGTTTTACTGCTTCGTTAGACACACACACACCGTACACACACACACACAAGCACACACACACAGATGCCGCCCCTCAGTCCGATACATACATAGCCATTTTGGTAAACTGCAGGAGGCAGATTAGAAAGTTTAATTCACTTGTTAAAAGAGGCACAAGGGCGAATAAAATTGCAGCCATATTAACCAAGGGTATTACACAGAATGTATGCTGCTTCGAAAATGTGTCATGTCAGCATGTCACCATTATACAGACGGTTCTGCTGTCCCCCATAGTGCTCATTTAGTTGTCTCTTCCTGTCTTTGTTTTAGCCGGTCACTGTTGATAGCCTTACTCACCCATCTCCTCCTCTCTCTCTTACTTCCTTTATCTCTGCTTCTCTCTCTCTCTTTCTTTCTGAGGCAAAGTACACACGCAAAGTCAAGTTGTTCAGAACAGCAGTGTCTCTTGATGGAAACCCAGGGGAAATGTGTTGGGAATTGCTTTCATTTTGTTAAAGACGGGGGCCATTCTTTCCTTTTGTGTTTGGCACGACCAGGCACAGTTGTTTGCACAATTCAATACCAACTTCTTACAAATGGATTTTACTCGGCCTCTTTCTCCCTTACAGATTTGTTGGGCACAGTTTTAAGTAAATTTGTTTTGTTGTTTTGCTAAGACTAATCAGAAGAAATGGAATGGAAATGTAAAAACTGGTAGATGTAACTACTGTTTAGGCTTTTTTATGTATCTGTGCTAAATGTATTTATGTTCTTACATCTATTTTACAAACATGGGATGTGCTTTTTTTGACAAGGGTTGGACAGTGATGGCTAGGGGTCATTCATTGGGGTGGGGAAATCAACTTATCACTTTCCTTCTGCTGACCCTGCTACCAGCTAGTCACATTTTTCAATCGTAAACATCATAGTATACAAAGAGAAAAGGGTGGGAAGGAGGAGCACCAGCTATGATCCCGACCACATGGACAAGCAAGACCATCTCTGTGTCCATCTCTGCATCCACCTCTAAGCAAGTATCCTGCTAGCTATTGTACATGGGTTGGATTACAAACTGGACAACCTCTGTACCCACATCACTCTCCTATGGGATGTCATGAACTGTAATGTCATTTGTTTCACTAAAACATAGCTAAATCCTGGAATATCAAACAGTGCCATTCAGCCAAATGACTCTTGATTTATACACCAATCTGACAGAACAGAGGACTTTGACAAGACAAAAAGAGGGAGCATGTGCTTTATGGTAAGTAAGGATTGGTGTGACAGTAGGAATGTTAAAATGCTGTCCTGTTCCTGCACATCTGTGCCACGGGGGGGTGGCCACTCTGGATCAAGGCTTTACAGCATTCAGAGGAGACTACATGGCAGAGTCACTGCCCACATTTGGTAAGATGGACCGTGTGGCCGTCTTGCACAGGTCAAAGTAGGTAAACAAACTAAGCCCCCAGTGATGCAAGAGGTCAAGAAATGGTCAGGCCAATCAGAAGTCATCCTACAGTCTGTCTGATATGACACAGTCTGGAGCAATTCCACGACACCACCGTCACAGTCAACAATGGCATCAAGAGGTGGCTTTTATTTGTAAAACAACAGAAACAACCTGAACCAGAGCCATCGAAGCTGCTATAAACTGATTTTTACGAGTTCATATGAGTAAACTTCAGGTCAAACCAAAAGTTCATAAAAGATGATTATTTAAGGTGAATATGTGTAAGGTAAAGGACAATTCTGTCTCTATACCCACAATGTAAGACGGGCAGTTAAGGGGACAAAATGGACTAAACTGCACTGCAGTTTAGTACTTCAACTGCAAAGTACCAGCAGTCACTGAGTTGCTTATTTGGAGAGATGGTTCTGCATACCTAAACAATTGCTTAAGCAACTTGTTTAAAATACTGCCCAGGGAATATCGAATAATGTCTGCTTGTGTCTTATGAGAAATCTGATCAAAATATTCAGATATGAAATGCAATCCAGGAAGTCTAGTTTGAGTAACAGATCCATGAGCTCGAAGGCTTAAAAGATACCAAAACACTGTTATAATGGCAGAAATTATTTTATGTTTTGTCACGATGAGTGTGAGGTAAACAGCAGAAAGACAAGTTGTGTTAGACAGTAATCTATCAGGAATGTGTGCTTGCATTTGATTTTCATCTTGCCAGTTTAAGTTTTGCTGCTGTCCTGAGTTTTCTTATGGGAATGCATCAAAGGAGTGGCCTTAGATAAATGAACAAGGAGGCTACTTTTTTTTTAACCCAGGGCCTAATTAGGTATAGATGCAGCCATACACACATTCACACCTGGGAGCTGCCCACAAAGTGAAGTTTCCTTGGATAGAAAAGGCATGTCCCGCCCTATTTTGCCTTACTCTGCCTTTGATTGGCTCACTCTGACATTCTTAGCCTAACCAATGTCATTCTTCCTGCCCAAGCCTAACCAATCCAATTAATGAAGGCAATGAGTTCCAGCCAATCAGAAGGAGAGTAGGGCTGGCCACGTCGTCACGATCCTAGGAAACTCAAATGTGCGCCCACTACAGTGTCTATTAGCCTTTAAGCAGCATTACTGGAGCAGTTAGGGACTTAGTGGTGGTAAATGAGGAAAGGGATCAACCCTTCTGGTTAAAAGCCTGCTCATACAGGACACTTGTGCCCCCTGCAATCATACCATTCACTTCATTCACACATACTGCCAACATGCTCTCATCTCAAGTCATCACATGTTGCTGGAAGCCAACACTCCTGCATGAAAGTCTGCCTCCCCTCCCTCCCACCCTGTAGGTGCCCTTGCAGTCTTTATAACACATTATTACCAGCAGCATATAAACCTGATGCCATCCTGCCACGTTTCATGCAATGATACTGCCCATAACATGGTCTTCAACATTTGGTTTACTCCTTGTTTTTACTGAAAAGGGTGATAAAATCTTAAACCCTTTTTCCATTTAGACTTATGTCATTATGCTAAACCCAAAGTGCTGGTCAGCATCTAAAACGCCCTCCCACTACACCTTTCTGCCACTGGAGTTTGCCTGGCTACATCAATTTTTCTTAACTTTCCAAAATTGACAATCCAACATTCATTCCCACCTCCTGCAGCAACTGGCCAGGTGTGTGGAGATGAGAAAATAGGCACAATTTAAAGTTTTCTCTTAAGCTCTTTTTTTCTAATCCTCACACAATTATCTGTGCGTAAAAACTGCTGCGACAGTATGGGATGCTTCGTATTCTTAAGGCGAGATTATCCAAAAGTTTGTGATCCAAATCAGCATTCTCTTTAGGATTAAGTGATTAATGCTTTACAGACCAAGGCGATGTATCCTTTTAAATATCTTTTCAAATGTTTTTCTCTGCTTTCTCAGAAGAAGGCCAGGAATCATATTATCAGGATTCTTCAGTTTGCATGCTATGCAAACATCAGATATATGTATGAGACAGAAAGGATGACCAGTGCTCGGGACTGTTTGTTTCATTGACCTGTCAGAACGATCTGCTGTGTACTCCCTTCCTCTGCTTCTAATTAGCTGCCCTGCCAGTGCTGGTTTCCTCTCAGCTTCCTCAAATAATAGTTGCAACTTACTCCTTTCTAGATTGACAGGCTGCTTGATTTGGATTGATTTGGATTGATCTTCACTCTCTCTCAGACCATCAGCTCATCAACCACTTCAGCAATCACAAGGTGCAGTTTGGTGGATACTCAGCAGTTCATCCTTGTAGTTTCTCGGTGGAGACTTTATCTGGCCTGACCAAAGCCACACGCCAACCATCTGCCTTGCTGCAATCAGTGTGACTTCAAAGGCAGTTACAAACAGCACTTGGGAGATGAAATATTCCTACTTACATCTGTTCCCTCCCAGTCAAGACATTTTGTAAAGCTGCAGGTCGCTGAAGTTCTTTTTAAGTAACCTGAAGTACATTTTTATTCAGTTTGGAAACGTGTAAGAACTCCAGTGTGAAGCTGATGAGTTGGTGTAGAACTGCCCTATCTTACCAAAAAACATGCAAGTCCTATTTCAGAATAGAGATATTGACAAAAGCATGCATCTGGCAGTAAAAGTTTAACTCCTGAACCACAAGGCACAGAAACAACATTTCTTTTTCTTCCTGATCTAACTACTGACAGAGGAGACGATCAGCTTAAATGAATGGTTGGAATCCACTGCGGCTACTGTTACTAAAGTCAGCAAGCAATCATGAAAATACACAAAAATCATGTTAGTTATTCATAGACTTGGTGAGATGACACGTCCCTCTTGGCATCACATCAAACACTGTTACGGGCACTGGCGTTGCGCGCGCACACACACACGCACACGCACACACAAACAGATGTTAATCACATCGCTCCTTGTATCTGAGCATGGAAGAAATCAGTTGATGTCTTTCATTTCCATTATACAATACTGTCATTTTCCTGAAGAAAAAACAAATGATTAGTAAACAATTTCATTACTGTGTTGTTATGCTGTGCATGCAAACAGCCATTATAATTTCAGACTGTCTAAGACATATGGCTTTATTTATCATACGAAACAACCCTAAAAGAAAGTCTCATTCTACTGCATTAATGCTACAATTTGTTCTCTCGCCATTATGAACACCATATGTTTCCATGAAATACTGTATCATGAATATGAATTTAAAAGAAGCCATTATAAATGCTGTGACATTCAGTATCTATTACTGGGGAATAACAAAGAAAAACAGCCACGCCAAGTACTTCTCTAGGACTGTGTTGTTTATGTGTCTTCTGGTAGTATGTGAGATGTTTACTGCACCCAGCAGCCCTCTGTCTTTTGGATAGGTTTACTGAAGGAGACCAGCTCAGCAGTCCGACCAAGGACAACAAGAGGTTATTAAGTAAATCTACTCAGCAATTGTTACCTTCCACACGGCACCCCCTCAGTCTCTGCCAGAGGCCCCCCGTGTGATATGGATTGTTTTCAAGTAACAGGCGGTGAAAATGGCCATCTCATTATTTTTAATGGGTGTTTGAGATGGGCTCCATTGCAGTGGTTCACTGTCATTTAGATGCCTGGAAAGACAGCGGGATGAAAAGGAAATATGGTTTGCAGGGAAGAGACTTCTCCATAGCAGTAGAGGTGTGCTTTAACTATTGTTGCAGCCAAAAGACGTCTTAATGTGTGTTTACTTTGATCAGACTCGTGCCAACGGAGAGAGAGCGAGAGTTGAGGAATGGGGAACGAGAGAGAATAAAGAAATGAGATATAAGAAATAGATTTTCTTTGTTCACAAAAGTATAATTATGTTTGCATCTGGCTGTAACCCAGGCTGTCACAGCACATGCTAATTGTGATTATTTTTCAATCTACATTAGTCAGTTGGCCAGTGAGCTCATCTTTAAGCCCCCCCCCCCCCCAACACTATCACTAGGTGCAGATATCTTCTATAACCCTGGAGCTGCCAGCAGCCCGAACAAAATGCCACTTTTTCCACTGCGTTTTCCATCTAGATGAGTTTTAATTAAGTCTCCTTGCCGTGCTCCCCTGTGGCTGCTCTAATCAGACCACGGGAGCGTTGCCTCTTTCCAGCTTGTTTTGTAAGGGATCCCACGGCATCTGTTGAGCCCCCCCGTTTCACTGTAACACCCCCTCTGTCAGTGTGCCTGCACACTGGGAGAGACACAAAAACACAGGCACTGGGGTGAGAGTTTCGATACGACGAAAGACAATCAGTGGGCGGTTGTCGTATCATTGATTAAGATTGGTGAGGTTATTACACTGCATGGATATGCACAGATGCTCCCTGATGAAGGCCAGGCTGAAACATTCTGGACTACTAATTCATAAAAGTAGAAATATGGGGGAAAACCCATTGAAATTAAGAAGCTTACTTTTATCACACTTTTAATCTTTTTTTTCTATCATTGCATCTTTTAGGAAAGTGTCGTAACTAGACATGGGAGGAATATCATGCTTTGGATTTCTCCACATGTTGAAGACATGTACATTGATCTGTCAATCCAGTCAGAGCTGATCAGATCGGCTCAATGGATGAGGCGAGTGAAAGCAACCTTATAGACCCAAAGCAATGAACAATTAAGTTTCACTTTCACTGGGTCTGAAGCTCTGGTGCTCTGTCTGTGCCCAGACAATGATCTGTGCTCTGAAAAGGGTGGTGAAATATATAAATGAATGGTATGTATATTTCAGTAGCATGCCTAATGAACGATACAGCTCTAAAAATATAAAAATCAGTATGTGGGCGGCAGATTAATCATGACAGACCATCACAAAAACATTCATGTGCGGAAAAACCTGCTAACTAACTGGCTGACTACCTACATTTAGTATCCTAAGCAGTAGCGGAAGAAGTACTCCAATGTTTTACTCAAAAGTAAAAGTAGCAATACCATAGTGTACAAATATTCTGTTACAACTAAAAGTCCTGCATCCAAATGTTACGTAAGTAAGAGTGAACCATTTGGTACCATATGCCAAACAGACAGGAGAAAGACATTTCTCTCCAATGAAAGCATTGCTGCATGCCTGAAGTTTGTCAGATAGCATCTGACACTCTACAACACTAGTGGGAGAATGTTTTGTGGACGGATGAGTAAAGGAGTTGTTTGGAAAGAAAACACAGCACTTCATCAGGCATAAGAAAGGCATACTGTCATAAAAACATCATCCCAGTGGTAGAGGGAGCATTGATTTTGGGGCCTTGACAACTTGCAAACATTGAGGTGAGGGTGAATTTACTAAGTCATCTTACAAAAAAAATACCAGTGTGTCACTCCACAAGCTAAAGATGACTAGAAATTGGTTCATGCAACAGGTCAATGACCCAAAACACTTCAGTAAATCTATCACAGAATGGCTCCAGAAAGAGAGAATAAGCCTTTTGTAGAGAATGAGTCAACACCCAGACCTCAACTTGACAGAAATGATGTGAACAGACCAAAAGCAAGTCATTTACAGAAGACATGAATAAAACCCAGAAGCACTAAAACAGTTTCGTAAGGAGGAATGGGCCAAAAATCTTTTTGAGTGATGTGCAGGTTTAATCCACGGCTAATGGAAGCATTCGATTGAGGTCAATGCTGCCAAAGGAGGTTCAAGCTGACATTAAATCCAATGATTCCCTCACTTTCTCCACCAGAACTGTCAAATTTTGTTGGGTGATTAGTTTAAGCTTAAGCATATGGTGTCTATTGGATCTGATAACAACTTGTGACCAAATAACGTAGTATTTTTAAAAGGGTTCACTGTTTTTCTTTACACTGTACAGTATTGTTACAACAGTGTATTGCTGCCACGTTAGCAGAGGAAAAACAGATGAGCCTCATGTTACATAAAAGGTTTATTCATGTAACAAGATATTTTCCTGTAAATACTTAACTGTGGTTACATCCCTTTAAATATTACTTATTTTTTCAGTCTCTCTGTCTAACTCGGTGCAGATTAATTTAGTCTGATATTTTAGCGCTGCTTAGGTTGAGACAGACAGTACTTAGTGGCAGCGCGTCATTGCATCTTGTCGGTTCAGGACCTGAAATTACCGTGTTCATCCGGGTTGTGTGTTTCCACCAATGCAGACTGGAGCCAGAGATGATAAATACCAGTACATGCTGCAGAGTCAAATGACCCGCATGTGAAAGCTGATTGTTACCTTTCCCATTGCATTAAAAAACCAGGTATAAGCAGGTTTTATTGTGCAGTGGAAAAGAGGATAAACAGACACCATCACAGGGAGGGCCTCATTATGAACTGATTAGCAGAAGTTTGAGAAGTGTTAAACATTGCTCTCCTTGTTGCTTTGAGAAGGTCACAGCTCAAATTTGTAAATATAATTTGTTTTCACATTTTTAACTGCATAACACAGTCACATAACGACAGCAACGGAAATCAAATCCAGGGAGGAGTGTGCGTTTCCTGGAAGTCTGTCACACTTGGGTGCAAGAAATTATTCTAATTAGAAGTTACTAAATCAGTTGATTTTCATAGTAATCAACAGTATTGATTACCCCTCAACATGGTAATCATTTATGCCATCCACACATCAGCTTCTGGATGTGCAACAGCGACTGTGTATTTGTCTGTGTTTGTCCAATTTCTTAGGAGCAGTGTAATAACCATCCAGTGAGCAGTACAAAACGATGCTTTATTTGTCCAATTACATGGCTGTTTTGTTTGGAATTTTCAATGTGATAAAATGAAAGTTGGAGCTGAGAAGTGTTCAATTTCTAGAAGAAAGGGCATTGTCTTCTCATAATTGTGTCCTTTCTTCCTATTCAAAAGGATTAGACAAAAAAAAAAAAGATCCAGTTGGAGACGGTTGGTAGGTTTGATGCCTTATCGTTGCTCATTTCTCCATGCATCCATTTTTCTGCCTGATATCCACATTGTTCTCTATTTATTTATGGATAAGATCTAAATGAATTAATCCATGATTTTCTGCCTTCTCTCTGTCTTTCTGCATGGACCAGTGAGCAGTGTTGCAAATTAAAGTGTGATTTTAATCATTTAGAATGACTTTTTCTCACCAAGTAAGGTATGGCAAGGGTTAAGGGTTAACACTTAAAGGTTATGCTGATGTACAAGCATGTGTGTATGCGCCACATTAAGCAGGAAAATAAAAGGCAGCTCTTTTTTGTTTTAAATCACTCAGTGTTATAGTCTTTAAGCTATTTCCCTCTCATCACTGTCTAAAAGCAAGAAGCCTTCGTTTAAGTGTGTGTCTTCTCCCTACGTGGTGTGTATCATTAGCAGCAGAACAAGATGATGAGACGAGATGACGAGCCCCGACATTAAATCACATCAGTTTAACAGAAATTCCACAGAGATTGCAAAAGAACATTTTAGATTTCATCTGCCGTATAAGCCAAAACACCTACACACCTTACACACCTACACACATCTGAATTAGCTGTGGCATTTTTGGGCATATTTTTCCTAAGAGTACATGCTACGAGGTAACATATTTCACACCAATAAGGAAAACAATAGCTTGGAGGTATGTGAATGCACATGTGCCTCAGGGGCAAAAAAATCATCTCTTACTGCCAAGTCCAGGGCTCAAAACCTGGTAACGCTCCATTACCTCTGGATGGAATATAAATGCAGCAAACTCTACTGGGAAACAGATTAATGAGCACCGCCCACCCACTTGTAGAAGGCGAAGAGGAGCTTATGAAGCTCCTGAACAGGATCTACAGGAACATCCAAAAACTAGGTTTCACTGAGTTTTCATTGTGAAATGTGATAGACAACGTTTATTCAACTTAAATGCACATGCATACAAAAAAATATACTGAACATTACACAACAGTTAGTTCCAACCAAGTAATCTGACTGGACGAGGTATTCCATCAGTGCTGATATAGAGAATAACCTCCCTGGGGCTTTTACTATGCATGTGTCAAGCTGCAAAATTAATTAAGCTACATTAATGTTAATTGAAAGAAACTTTACATCGCACAGATGGACCTATTTTCCAGGAATAACATTTGAGTCTAATAAGAATGGTCGTCAGAGGAGGACAAAGGGACAAAAAGATACCTAGATACTTCACTGCTAACCTCCAGGTATGTTCATATGAAATTTGCTGATGTCACAGTGTACTATCTGATCAAGCTGTTATCTCATCAGAATCATACATGCTACCAAATTTTCACTGGTTAAACATTGAAAGAGACATTACAAACTGCTGCATCCTGCGTTTCATACCACCATAAAAGGTGCCTCTGGTAGCTGGTGTCCAACGCCAATGTCCACTGACAAAGTGGCGGTATTTGACAAGTTGAGTTGTTGCCTGCTGCGTAAACAACTGCTGCCTCCCAATGTATCATACCGCCACAAATGGTGCCGCTGTGTGTTGGTATCTGACACCAAGATCATTGACAGGACAGCTACATTTGATAAGCTGGGAGTGAGAATGGGTTGCACTGCTATGTTCTTAGTTTCCATATCTTCTGTTTTCTTTATATTTATAGTCCACGTGTTTATACAGTTTGTTTAATAAAGAAAATATAATATTCAACTGATTCAACATTTGAAATCTACAGAAACCATCATTGCTTGATTTGAAGTTCATTTAAGAACTAATGCGGGCCCTGAGCTGCAGCTAAACTAATCAAAGTTTGCTGTCTTAAACTTAGATTCAGTAACATGAATCATAAGAGGCAGTAAGCGGAAATCTCTGACTGATGAGTGCTCAGTAAGGCTTGTTTTCATACTTTTTTCTTTGTGTGGCTTACAGTGGCATTGTTAATATAAAGCAGGGCTAACAGTCATGTTAAAGTGGATTCAGCCTTCTCTTCAGCACCACAGACAGTCGGCATGAAGAAGCTCTTAACGATGTGCATGTGCTCTTGCTCTGTTTTGGGAACACATGTACAAGGTAGATTTATTGTCATTTTTCTTAAATGTGGTTTAAGAAGAAATGAAATTGAAGTTGATCCTAAACTGCCACATATTTTTGGCGTTGAGGAGTCTCACAGCCTGGGAAAGAAACTGCTTCGTAGTCTGGTGGTTCTGCAGTGGATTCTTCTGTATCTTTTGGCAGATGGCCAAAAGATGGCAGCAGGGTGAACAGACTGTGGCTGGGGTGGCTGCTTTTGGGCTCTGTGCAGACACCTCACTTCACAGAGGTCACTGGTGCTCTGTAAATGGGAACCAGTGATGTTCTGGGCAGTTTTAATCACTCGCTGTAGAGCCTTCCTGTCCTGGGCCATGTATGAACTACGCCAGTTTGTACTGTTTCCGGTCAGTATGCTTTCTATTGCTCCTTTTAGAAGTTAACCAGAATCCTGCTCTTGAATTGACACAACAATTAACAATCTGATACAACAAACAATCAATAGCTCAGACCTCAAGCCACTTCAGATTTTCCATTGTAATTTCACCTCTCAATTGCCAATGGCTCTACTGACAGTGCAAAGCCTGATCACTCAAATCAGTGTGACAGGAGATCATTCGATCAGTCACCCCTCCTGCTTCACATCTTTGTTCTGTGAGGGTACTGTATGAAGCTGCTCCAATCTTTGTTGGAAATTTTGTAATCTCTGTGTTGGAACCCACAACAGCTCCACACACTACTTCTCAGATGATTCAGTGTTGTGATCATATGATCAGCATGGCTTTGCTCGCCAGGGTCCTTCTCTATTTTTATCTCTGCAAGATATAAGCCTGGAAAGGATCATGCATTTGGCATGTTTTTCTGTGTGTATCTCTCTGTCACAACTAATCTTGAATACTGCTCGACCAATCAGCCTGATATTTTATGTGCAAATTCCTGATTGTATGCTCAAGAACCAATTGTGGTTGAGATGACTCATAATTGTTGAAAAACATGTTTTTTATTGAATGTGTAATCATGCAAGCCACTATGACTAAGTACTACTGTGCTAGGTTCAGAAGGAGCTAAGTGAGTAAGTAAGTAAGTAAGTAAACTATGGCCATAAATGAAAGAACCGGGTGAGGTAAGTTGTGAACAGTAACTTTTACTTACATAAATTTGCAAGCAACAATTTGAAACACATTTGCATAAACATGTAAAAAAAATATAATAAAAATTGGGCCCTTTAAAATAAATGAGTCTTTGTTTTTCTCAATAGTCCTTCAAGTCCGTCTGCTTTGTTATTACTTTTAGTGTTAATAAATCCACTGTCAGTGGTTCTCCTTTAAAATGTTTGTCACGGATCCTGCAACAGTTTTGGAAGAGTATGCACTCTTAGATGAATGTGTGTTGCAGTCCAGGCGACTGGCACCGTCTTACCTCCAGGTGAAGTATGTGACGGGTCGGTTCTACTTCCTGTCAGGATCACACTGGGAGGCTCGCCATCAATGGAAAGGGATCTTCTGAGTGGTTCTCACTGTTTGCAGACAGGACTTAAAAATTTAGTTTTATATATATATATATATATAGATATATATATATATATATATATATATATATATATAATAACCACACACACTACACACACACACACACACATATATGTGTTGTGTAACAATCATACTACACCAAGCACCACATGCTGTATAATACTCAATGATAACATGTTCAGGGCTATTTATCACCCTCTAGTTCAAAACTTTACATCTCAGTTCAATTTCTGAATGACCATACAGTAGAACCAGCAAATACCATCATGCACTGTAGTACTAATTCAATAACAGCCTACACAAACCATCTGCAATAGCATCAGGATATACTTTATCCTATATTAGGAAAAGGCAGTACATGCTTCAAATAGCTTTGCTTCTGTTTACAACGCTCGTACTATAATGAGAGTACACACATAAGCACCATTAAATCTTATATCTACTCACAGCAGAATTCAAACACATTTTCCCACAAAAAAAAAACAAAAAAAAACCATCATGACAAACAATTGGTATTTTTAATTACCTTTTCTTTACTAAAGGTGCTTTGAAATTCACTCAGCTAATCTTTGACACACAATGCAGCTGTACTTGGCACACTTGAGCATCGGGTTACTACTCTGAGTTGCATTAGGGCTGCTAATTAACAGCTTAATGCTTTAAACACTATCAACAATCAATAACCACAGCGCTGCGGCAAAAAACATCCCCACAACACTCAAAATCGTGCAAACAATATAGCACCGCACGCGCAACTAGCAACGTTAGCATCATATAGCTCGCTAGCTTACCGAGATAAATAGAGGTTTTTTGAACTTTTCCCCCAAGCTCCCGGTTCTCCTTAGTTTGCCCTCTGAGTTGGTTCGTTAACTTGCTGATACTTTTATCTACCCTTTTAACTTTAACTCCGTCCGTTTACTCTCTTCTCTCCTTTCGCCATCACGCATGCTCGTTTCCTCTCTTTTCCTCAAATACACACTCAGGATCACGCAATGACGTCGTGACCTGTCAATCAAAATCAGCTAGGGGAGGGACTATCGTTCCTGATTGGCTAATCTTTCACAGTCTATTTGTAAAGGGACATTACACTGTTTTAATACATTTTTGCTTTCTTTTAACCCTGTATTGTCAATGGGTTACAAATGCTTTATACCGTCATCAACTGCTGACTCCTTACTTCTCTTAACCTGCTGGAAAGGGTAGCTATTTTTTTTTATTTTTTATGTTTTAATGGCTGAACTAAATACAACAGCCCTTAGTCTGCTGAATTGGCATATAATGATAACTAGATACTGGACCCCAATATGGTGGCTGTTTGGAATGACTTGCATGTGTTACGGCACCTCCATAATATATGCAACCTTGTGTTTTCCATTCCCTGTGCTCCTGTCTGCCTGTCTTCCCCTGTCTAGTTTTGTCTGCGTGCTGGTGTGGGCGTGGTCCCACTCTCTGGTTTCCAGCGCTGCTCATCATACTCACCTGTCTGCCATCTGCTCATTAAGTGAACCTGCTTCTCATCAGTTCATCAACATGCAGTATTTCTACCCCAGCTCTCCAACCACTCATCACCAAACTGTTATTCAACCTTCTGTGGTAGACAGACCTCCAGGTCTATTGAGTGTAATCGTATGTAATCAGTTTCCTGTTTTTTTGTGTGTTTGTGTGCTGTTAACCTGGATTTCCTGTGCTCTATCCTCATCACCAACCTGCCTGTCAGCTTGTCTGCTCACCACATTTCCCTCACCATCTGCCCATGCCAGCTTCACCTCAGCTTCCTTCACACCCTCCATGGACCCTGGACCACAGCCCCCCTACCGTTATTCCATCATTCGTTGTGGCAAAATTAACCTTTTTTTCATCACGCCCTCTGAGTCTTGCGCATCCCTCGAGTTCGTAACAGACTTGCACATATGCCAAAAAAGTTTCTACCTTCTGGGTTTACCTCTGTGGTATGTGGGCCACTGAATATGCTAAATATGCTAAAATTTGACTTAAAACTAGCAATTGAGACCATAAGCTTATGAGAAAAAATGTTAAGTGAGGTTAAATCGGGCGAGAAGTAGGGACATTTTCTCATAGATTTCTATACAATCATAATTATTTTTGTAACCAGTGCCCCCCTGCAAGCCATAGAAAGAATGCAGGTTAAAGGAACTTTGGCTTTGGCTTTTCATATCCAGAGAAAACTCTTTGTTTGTGTCATGTTTTTGAGTTTACGCACGATGTGAACATCTATACACTGAATAATCTGACAGTATGGCAAGAAAAGATGAAGGAGTCCCACCAAGTAAGATAAAACTTGTAAAACCTTAGAGCAACAATTGCGATTTGAATGAATTTAATTTGGCAAACTGATAATTAAAGTTTATTTGTTTGGAAGCGGGAGAAAAGCATAAAAAATGAGGGCAAACAGAGAAAATGTCTTCCTGATTGAACTTTTGCTGAGCTTCACGACCTGCCACAAACAGTTTGAGTCTTTTCACTCTGAGCCTAAACAATTAGTGGATTACAGGGTTGTGCTTGTCAACAGTGAATGGAACCATACCACTTGCAAATTATGTTGGGGATTCCTAACTCTCTAATCACCTCAGAAACAGGAGCAGCATCAGTGCAGCAGCACTGCAAACAATGCTGCGGTGGTGCTTTACGCATATGTCTGTGTATGTGTGTATATCAAAAGGCACCTACATAATGCTCATATTTTTATCACTAGTGCCAGAGATAGGAAGAAATTCAGGGGGGAAAAAGAGTGAATTGTACATTTTCAGACAAACATACATACAAAGAAAGAAAACCACTTTTGTTTTTTCCTGATCTCTATTATCAACATGGTGACGATGCCCCGCTTTCCATTAAAATTCAAAACAACAGAAAAATGCCTCTCAGGGATGAATTCATTCGGGGAAAAATTGGCAATTTTTTCAACTTTGTGATAACAGCATACAGTGTACATATTTTCAGGAGTACACCAGTTTTTGAGTTTATTTGTGGCATTAATATTTTGCAATTGCTGTTAAAGTAGAAGAGAGGCTTACATACTGAGTGTGAAAGCTGAATCAGAACTGAAGGGAGGGAGGAGGTGGAGGGCAGCAGGGGATGAATAAGGATGATGAAGGACGAGGACCAGGGCAAAGTTTATCTCCAGGGCTTGTACCATGGCTCTGTTCTTCCAGCCTGAAGGCCCCTTTAGGAGGTTAGGGTCAGGCAGCAGCCCAAATCGATGGGCCGAGAAGGGACCGAGAGGCTCCATGCTAATACTTGCTCCCTGATAATCTGCCTGCTGAATCCCTGCTGGGTAATGTCATCCATCACCCTGCTGCTGCCACCAGCACAGATAAAGGAGGCGGAAGAGAGGGACACAGTACGGATAGGTAGATAGATGGCTGAGGATTGCTCTTGCGTCTTTGCTGTATATCCCAGAGCTGATTTTAATAAATGTGGTAATAGGGCAGCAGGAGGTCCCTGCACTGTGTTCCTGGCCCTTCAGACGGAGAGATAAATGCTAGGTATTGCAGCTCTAGTGGGACAGAAAGATGTTAATCCATATATTACATATTACTTGCCCTAGCCTCAGCGTCACAGCGCAGATACATCATAGTAGCTATTGATTGGCCCCCATTCTGACAAGGGCTTCTAAATGAGATATTGTATCCTCGCGAGGGAAGCCCGCTGTATTAATTTTCTAACCAGAGGCCCAACTGCTTGGCCTGTGTTGTTTTGTCTCAAGTTTAATTTAGTTTCATGAAAGGTTTAGTTTTTCTGTTGGGCATTGTCTGAAATTATGCTCCATCTCCAGAGGAGAGTAAATTCTTTGTAGGAGGCTCACGGTAGAAATACTCCACTCTGTCCTCATACATCTTAGAGGCATTACGCCATTTCCAGCTCTGTTACAACCATTTGATCGTTTTTACAGCAAGCTGAAACATATTTTGCTCTTTTTCAAACACTTTCTTGTAGTAATGTGTAGAGATGGCAAATCTGAAACTTTGAAATGTTTCAATGCTTTTAAACCATTACTCTGAAAGGTTTTGAAATGTTTCAAAACCTGTTAACCCTACATTGGCACCTGCTGGTAGAAGTTTGCATTGCACCCATTTATTATTTTTGTTTTGTAAGCTTCCTTTTCTCCAGCCCAAAAGCCTACCTCAATAGGTATCATGCAAATCAAATTAAACTGCGACTGATTTAGTTCTTGTAGGATATGGCGACTATTTCATATTATTATTAGGTATGTAACTTAATGACATTGGTCTTATGCTGTGCTGAAGTTAGTTTGTAGAACATTTTCATGGTTACACTCATTAACGGAGATTTGATCTGTCCGGGTTTGGTACCGATCAGGTGACGTTTCGAAACCCGTCTCGAGCTACGTGCCGAAGCCAGGAGTGATGAAATGTTTCAAAACAGTTTGATCTTCGGTGTGGAAATTGCCATCTCTAGTAATGTGACCTCCATATTGTTTGTTTCATGTTTTATTTTTGCTTATTTACAGTCTCAGCTAAGAATTTGAATAATTTAGGAGAAAAAAACAAGAATAAAACAAGAATAAAACTTGAGTTAATCCAACATTTATGACAGCAAAACTTAAAGAATTCTAACTTCACAGTAGAATTCCATTTTTGTGAACATTTACTGCCTTCAAACAGAATTCATGAGCTTGTGGTTACTACATGTTGTTGTGTATACCATATGCTTGCAGTTCAAGTGGTCAAGTCATGAGAACGCAGCTGCTAGGCAACACATCGGGTAATGTTATGCAGGAAATACCAAAGCATAATGAAAGGAGGCAAGAAGGCTGTTGGGAATACAACCAGACAAATATTACAACAAACACAGAAAAATTACAGTATACATACATATATACGATAAGATTACAATATACTAACGTAACTACTGACAACTTAACTTGCATTGCATTTCTGAAAATGTCAGCAAACACGTCACAACTCGTGAACTTTCAGAAAATTCACGATACTGTCAGTTGTGAATATCACAACTGAGGAGCATTCATATAGACTCTTTGGATGAACACAGTAAATAAAACCCCATTCAAAGGCAGCAGCAATGGACACACAAATTTGTACCACTGATTAACTGCAAACTGTGCATGACGGTGCTGACTTTTAAGAGTCCGAGAGTTCAATCTAAAGAAAGCTGTCTGCTGTCATAGAGGACCAGCAAGTCAACAACCTTCCAGCATCACTTATTTCATAAGAACATGGTCATTGATTTTTTTCTTGCCACTTTCAACACTCCTCTATCTGCAGCCAAAAGTACATTTACGGTGACAACACTACACACTGCCGTCTTACATCTCAGTGGGTGTTCAGAATTAAAATAGTATTGTGCAAAAAAAAACAAAACCCATAAGGGTCTGCGTTGCATGAAGGCTGCTGCATGAGTATTAAATCAGCTAATTTATGTTAGATTAACAGACACGACTTTCACAGAAGAAAAACACCATTGTAAATAGTAAAAATAACAATAACTGAATTCAGAAGTAAGCATTTTACTGCTTTAGTTTCAGGGTCCTGGTATTGTGCATGCTTTCTCTCTGTTAATGTTATTAGTAACATCAGTGCTGTTGCTACTGTGACTGAACACAACACTACTAATGTAACATATCCTAATAGTCTGCACATGGTTTGTACCAACACGTTCTCCTCCCGAGTCCTCAAATATTATAACTTTGTCAGTGCACTTCCACATCTAAATATAATGATTTATGTTCTGGGATGCCGCTACCCTGATGTCCACACAAGCATATGGTGGAATGATGCTGCACTTGGTTATTATTAGGCAATAACAGCACATGGCAACCAATCCCAGGATGTCAGCAAACTCACATACTGGTACAGATGGTTAGGATTAGGGAAAGAGATTCAAAAAGACACGCGCATCCCTTAGTGGGTGCCGGATCCAAGATAAACCAAAATGTGAAAAAATAGAGGTCTGCACACCAGGAAGCTCCCCTCAAAAGATTTAATGCCAAAATAAGTGACATTTCAAGCTAAAAAGCACTCTTCCTCAGACTTCCATTTTTTCACATTTAGGATTAGGGAAAGGAAACACGTGCTAAGGTGTAGAAAAAACATCACATTTATATAGAAGGTGAACACCAGATCCCTGCATCAAAGTCCAGGTTTGATCGACCCATCCACCTCCCCTCCCGCTAGCCCTTTAGGTGCCCTCGTCTTATAACACATCATCGCCAGCAGCGTTTCAACTTGACACCATCCTGCTACATTTCATACATTCCCTCTGGCCGTGTTCTCAGGTGACGCTGCCCTATTGTGAGGATGCAGCAGGTGCTGTCTATCTTAGGATTCAGCCCCCCCATCAGTTGGGTTTAGGAAAAGAATTATGGTTGTACAAGTCTGTTCTGTTAGGATATGACATGACTTTGTGATGTTAGGCAAGTACATAACTTGAAATAACTCAAAGCTGACTTTTGGTTTTTAGATGGGACACAAACATTGGTCTCCTGGGTCAAAGTTCTGTTTTTATTTGACCCTTTCACCACCATGACCTTCCTCCTTACCTTACTCTTCTTCAATCTTTATACTACGTTACCTGACTGCCTCCATCACTCCCATCATATAAGGGTAGAAACTATCGCACATCGTCACAGCCCCATGTCTCATAACTATGTGAGTCACTTTTGATTGTGATGCATTAATTTTCGTAGGCGCAAACAGTGAATGAGAATAGCTTGACTTATGATGGCACCACTTAACATCTTCTCTCTTCTGTTTGAGTCTCCTTCTCCTCTGCTTTGTCTCAGCAGCTGTCTACACACTTTCAAAAAAGGTATCTGAAGGACTGTTTCAAGTCCTTTATATGTTTTTCTTTCGCTTCCGAGACTTACCGGACTCAGTCACTTGTCAACTCAGCCACTCTGCACTAACTCATTAGCCATTGTGTTAAATATTACAACTCTAAGTGCTTAGCAAGGTGTTGCTCTCTGCATTTTCCATGTTTGCCAAGGCTGCTTGCATTAAAAGCAATTTACTCTCCTGTCCACTCTTGACTGTAGAATAAATACTTTAAAAATAGATGTTGGCTGAGTTATTGCAATGGGTCTGTTTAGATGTAACACATTAGTTATTCAAAGTATCTAATTTTATAAGTTGACGCACAACCTTTGGGTCAGTCTCTTTGCTTTTTTCCACTAGAGATAAGAGCATGCCGTGGGTGTCAGTATATTTACAGTCACTATCTCTCTGTAGAGCGGTGCTTTAACTGTTGCCTCTTATCAGTAGCGTCCTCCTTCGCCAAACACACCAAGCATTTAAACAGACCCAACACGCCGATCTAATCACTCTCTCCATCTCTCTCCCTCCTTTTTTTCTCTGCAGAAATGTTCTGCCCACAGTGAAGGAGAGAAAAGGGCATTTAAGGTGAGACCTGTACTCCTCCATGTTTCTGATGACAGAATGTTTCTCCCTCCTTTTATTCTACTCACTATGCTCTATGTAACATTGTGTTAAAAGGTGTCAGTAGGAGAAGATAAATGTAGTGTGGGCTATCTGTGGAGGCCAGCAGAAAGAGTGAGGGAGAGAGGCTATAAAGGCAAACATTCATTCTCATTAGCTCTCACTTGAATCACTTAGCCAGTTGACTTCCTGTATCTCCCAACTGCACTATTGTTCACTGAGCTGCCCTTCAGCCATCTTTAAGGCCACAGAGGGCTTTCTGTCTTGCTTTTCTCTCTTATTTCTATTAACCTTCTTTCTCTGCTCAGACATACTCATAAATTGGTGCTCACATATAGTTTCTTTTCGAGCATTGTTACATGTGTTTCCCAAATAAGTGTGGTGATGGCAGCCCCTCTTAGTTGGTCGAGTTGATTCATTATGTTCTTCCTTTAGTGTGACGTGATTATGGGGAATGCTGAATGAGAGTTACTGAAAAGAGGATGATGCAGCTGCGTCAATGGATCTGGACCTATCTATGAGTCTGTTTACACTTGGTATTAGAATATGTCCCTACATGCATTTCGAGTTATTAGATCTCAGTTCCCTACATGAAAATAAACATGAGTCATTCCTGTATGTGAAAACCAACCCTGTTGTTACATAGCCTTTACTGTTTAAAATGAGTCAAATGCTGTTTAATTGTCAGACTATGCACAGCATATTCACAGGCTGTCCTTACGTTATTATTGGGTTTAATGACAGGGTTGAACCGTTTCACTGTCCATGTAAGTCAGTTGGGACCGAGCAACCGCTGCTGCTGTGTGAGCTTATCTTAGGCGCACTGACTGCCTTCACACCAGTAGTTTGGTTCTTTTGGACCATTTACCTTTTAGTTCTGGTCCAGTTAGTGTTAACACTGGCTTTTTTTTTTACAGATGAACCAAGAAAAATAAACATTAAGTTATGCAGAATAACAGGAAACTTGTAGACAGCTCTGGTTATGTCAGCCTGCACCACCAATGCTACGGTACATGGCCCCGATGTGGAGAAACAGAATACTGGTGACTGACAGAAAGGTCACACAGCACATTAACAAACCTGATGTGTATATGTATGTTGTAAAGAGCTTTCAAAGAAATAATTATTGTTATTAACTGTCTAGACTAACCTCAACCTATGAAAAATGGTATAGTAAAAAACCCTGATATATGGGATTTGAGGGGTGGGGTCATGTGCAGTCTGCTTGGAAGAGGAGATCCACCTTTTTAGGTGATCTCAGTTTACTTGTTTAATCATTATCAGAGTTTAACATATCCTCACACAATGGTTTACATGTTACGTTACAAAAATGCACAACGGTTTGGATGATATCTGTCAAATTAGTGCCCCATTTTGTACCCAGAGTTACATAGATAATGTTAAGGCAATAAGGTTATTTAGGTTAGGATTAGGAAAAGAACATGGACTGAACTCCCTCTCTCTGTGTCACTGTGTATCTGTTTACAAGCCAATAGTTAAAGATGGCTTGTGTGGTTATCGGATGAGTTTGTAAAGTTGGTCTGAAAAGGATAAATGCCAAAGATAATCCAATGGTAATTAAATGCATCACTGCCAGAAAGAAAAAAAAAAACTGAGAGCAAGTGATCTTGAGGGAGAGGAGAGAATAAGAGACCAAGAGTGATCCGATGTTGATTTTTCTGTCTATGTTGTTAGACAGCGATCTGTCTTCCGCTGGCAAAATCAATATCCATCGGGGATACAGCAGTTAATCATGAGACACACAAACATTTGTATGGGAAGCACACGCACACATAGCCATGTTATTTAAACAGGCCATAAAATTACACACACAATTATGTGGACTTTAAGCAATATTTGAGCTGACACCAAAGCTTATCTGTCACTAGAGGGTGGAATGAATTAGAAAATGTTTAATTCACTTGCACTGTATCTGCAGTAACCTGACAGAAACGTGCATGTGTTAACATCTAATTTTAATATCTGTCCATTACCACTACAGGCACATTTCAACACCTGTGTCGCTGAGGTATATGTTTGATCTTTTGTCAAAGCCAATGTGTCATGATTAGCTGTCCCTGTTAACGGCAGTGTAAAATATATTTGTCAGTATCACCTGTTAAATAATGTGAATAATGTCTGTGTTATTTTATGCCAATTGTGGCATGGTGACAACCCCTGTATGGTTCAATATTTCTCTGCACTGAGCCTGTGACCGAGTCTACAAAGTAAAAATATACTGGAATGTCTTTCACAGAGTTGGTTACATGCAGTAGACCATATAAAGGATGCAGCATGCAGGCCTAAAAAGTGAACCCAATATGGACGTGCCTTACACTTGCATTTATTCTAATGGCAGAAGGGGGCGACTTCACTAGTAGCAAACTTCCGATATGGAAAAGTCTATGAGAAAATGACCCTCCTCTCACTCGATTTGTTACCTGAGTAAACAGTTTCCTGATGAGTTTATGGCCTCAATTGCTGATTTTGAGTCCTCTTCAATATAGCATGATGTTTACAATAAAGCAGGGTATGCTTTAAGGCATGGCTTGACATGTCACTAACATGGTGGTGTCCTCATATTCTCAGTCATATTCCACCCCTCGCTCATCCAGAGCTCCACTTCCTAGTTAAAAAAAACTAAGACGGCTATGGCCAAAAAGCCAAACTTAAGGCTTCAAAATGGTAGTAAGAAAACCAATGGGTGATGTCACGGTGGCTAAAACATACTTCGATTTTATTTATTTTTAGATTTAGAATTGTATTTATTATTGATAGTCCATAGTTGGTTCAGGCTTTGTGTTACTTATCAAATCTGTATCAAAAAGTTTTTATTTAACATTTAGTCAGTGTTTCACTTTCATATCTGTGTTTCAGGTGAGGGCACCATGGTCCACCCACACAAGTGTTTTTTTAATTATGACAAAGGTGTTTTATTTTCTTTCATTTCTTTCTTTTTTTTTTTTTTTAACCACATTTGATCTCCAAGGACTGTGTGGGTGTGTACACACTGTGCCTCAATGACTCCTCTCTGATCATACTTTTTGTGTCACTCTGAAGACCTCACAGACTTCCTTGTTCTGCAAATTCACCACCATGGTCTAATGAACTAGAATAACTGAAAACACCTGATCAGTTTCACAGGGTTTTTATGAACACAAATGTGTTAGCAATCTCTTACCTGTTTAGACTTTAAGCAAACATGGATCACCGATAGCATTCATTTTTGAGTTGTGTTTACAACTCAAAATGAAATATTAAAATTACAAATGTAAGTCCAATATTCACTTTCCTTCTAGCTCACATTTGATCACCACCAACTTTTGAGAAAGATATCTAGCTCTTTAGCTGCTAAAATTCTCCATTGTTCATCAGCTGGTCATTAACTTTGTCTGTCTGTCGTTTAGTATTGGACAGGTAGAATATATTGGATTTTGCAGCTTTTGGTAATAAAAAGCAGCCTGCTAGAGCCATAACTAAGGTTGGTAATAGAGGTGAAAGTAAACTACAGGAACACATTTTTGGGCTGTAAAACCCAAACAATGAGGTGAATGATCCAAACAATGCTCCATACAGCGGAGGTGGGCTGCAGAGTTTGCAAATTGTTAGTTGGTCATTTTAAGTGATCATTTTACACACACATGGTAATATGACCTCTCATTCACATTAAGAAATATTAAGAGCAACTTTAATGTACACTAACTGGGTTCAGAGTACTCTGCACTGTTTTTCTGAGAAATTTACCAAAAACAATAAACTCAGATTACAAATAATGATTAATTACGCTTCCATCTAGGGGTGCAGGAGCACATCACAAAAGTTACAGTAATAAGGTGTCTTCTACCTGCTCCCCAAAGTGGTCTGGTACACTGAATTGCAGTTAAAGTGAATTATTCCTACAGAATGTGAAATTGTGACAAATTTAAGCAATACAATTCAGGGTGAACTCAGGCCAAAACACAGCTGTTCACAGTCAGACAACCATAGTATGGCACTTAATCTAACAAGATTTCATCGTCTGGACACTGAGAATAGAATAGAAGTGCTTCTTTCTGCTGCTGGAAAGCAAGAATTTTAAAAGGCAGGAATATATGTTGAAGCCTCGCAGCAGACACATCTGAGGCCGAACTTGAAAAATACAACTAGTCAGAAAGTTATTCCTATAGGGTGACATCCAAAGATCATTGTGGGAGCAGAGCATACACTCACACACATATAGCCACAAAAAAACCAGACACAGGTCAGGAAACACTGCCAAGTCTGTAACACAACTAACTGCTCAAACTGAACAGTTTATGTTGCTGTCATCTGTGGCTACTTTCAAGAACTACTTTTATAAAAATGTCCCTGGACTTCAACTAAGACTGACTTGTGAGAAACAGCAAACAGATACTCTTGCTGTCTGGGGACAATGTAGTCTGGTTAAGGACCTCCACTTCATGGGAATCATCAGCCACCATTCAAGCTCACAGGTCTACATAACAGCAGCTCCCTTAACTGAGTTGAAGTCTTTCTATCTTTTTAGTATATTGTGAGTTGCCAGGACCATCATGTGGGTATTTTGTCAATGTGTGTAATTGTCAAAGTGACCTTGGAAATCTGAGGGAAGAACTTTGGAGCTGATGCGGTCTTTTTTGCATCTCTTAAGGGCTTTTACGAATCACCTAGCTTTTCAATTTCAAGTTTTCAAGTTGCCTGACCCTGACAAACTCTGTGTCAATAGAACATCAATGCGCAGAGTCTAATCTGGTTTTCAAAAAGACCTAAAGATCTTTTTCGAGGCTACATCTTTAGCAAACTGTGTGTCTGTCCATTAATGGAATACCATCTCTGTTGAGCTTCTTGGCTTTGGTGCTGCCATACATTCATCCTATGAATCACCCTTTGACAGGATGCTTGTAAATAAAAGAAATATCATTAACACATAAAAAAGGTACATGCTGGAAACGGCCTCTCGATTCAGGTTTAGCACGATATAATGTGCTGGTTTGGACTTTTAAATGTGGAGTTGCCTTTGCATCAGACGTTTAGTGAGCTGCTACATTACTGAGGCACTAACTGGTGTCCAGTCTTCCATTGCATCTGTCAACAGACAATTCTAGTCAGTGTAAGCTCTCGTGCTTGTACTAGTGCACGAGTTTCCTAAATTGTATCAAGTAAAAGAGCATTGGCTTGGGGATGCAATGTCCTGGGCTAGGGTTAGGGCAAACTGCACAGAAAACATCCCAGTAAAACCTCCCTGTAGCCTGTGATGCATCTTGCGGCTATTTCCTTGGAACCCAATAGTCCCTGTTTGTAAAGAAGAAAGAGGAAAGTTTCCATGATCTGTGCTGTTATCCTCCGGAGTGTGTGCAGCCTCAGACTACACCCCTCTGTAGCTATAATTCTTCTCCTGCCAGTGAACTTTCCTACACCAACAACATGTTCCAACACTAGCAGTATCTTCTGTACTCGATCTCTGTGGGCTGATAAACAGGAACCATGCAGCAGGTTTTCAATCTCTGCTTTTGTGCTCTTATGTAATTCCCATATTTATCTCAGGTGTGCAAACAAAATGTACTTTTTGTTAGCAAAATGATGACATTTTACAAAATGTCTGAATGAAGTTGCTTTCTGAAGTTGTAAAAGGGTCATTTCCCTTTACATATGAAAACAAATAAATCTGTTTCAAACGTTGTAAATGTCACTGCCCACCTACTTCCATGCCTCCTTTATGATAGCATAGATACAACCAATAGATGGCACTAGAGGGCAGAGTCAAACATTTAATCAAACAAACCAGGGAAAAAAATGGCCTGTGAGGCATCACATCGTGACATGTGGATGAATGTGAAGTATAAACAGAAGGCTCCGTCTGGGTCCGTATATAATATTGAGCATAAATGAGTCTTAAGTTGACATATTTAAGCTACAACGCTGTATCTGTAGTAAGCTCAACTATTCATTGCAAATAGTTTTCATGCATATAATTCTTGTCTGATTTTCAGCCCAGCCAACATGTAAATAAAGTATTATTCCCCCTGAAAACTAGTGAAATAAATATTATAGATAAAGTCAAGCATCAGAACAATATTCCTTTGAGGAATCCAAGCACAGCAAATGTGTCTGATTTGACATATTATTGAAAATGAGGAATTATTGCCATAAAAAAAAGGATTTCAAATGAAAAAACAAAAAACAAAATCTACAGCTGAATCCCTTCTACTTGCAGGGTCAGTGATGTGAAGAGTGGGAACCAGCCACCTATCATCCTGACAGAAAACTAATACACCAGAACACTCTGTGACGACGCCAAGACAAGTGCTCACAAGAATTCCCATTTTTATACAGGTCCAGATCAACGTGAACACATGCAGATACATGGAGGGATTATGAGTAAGGGGGGCGCAGACACCTAACTGCAGAGAGGTGGATTATGAAGAAGTTATGCTAGTCTGATACTTTCTGTAAGACTTAGTCTTACAGAAAGTATTGGAAGCCATTGTATCTCATTGATCAAAAGCAAATATATGGATGTGTGAAGGTACTGACAGGGGCCAAGGTTCCATGTAAGAAGTGCCTGTAAAAGATGTGCTATTAGTTTTTTTTTTTTTTTAAGCTTATCATTACCTTACTAACAAAAATTCTCAGACTTTGTGCCTAACCGAGGAGAAAAAGTGCCATTTAAGTCAATAATGGAAACAGATTGTTGTTAAAAAATGTGTGAAAAAAGTTTAATTACTAACTGTAGGCCGCAATTAAAAGTGGGAAAGCAACATGTAAAACTCTCCCAATGTGACCTTGATGAGACTGTGCTGGTTTTTAACCTTTATTCCGTAGTATTTTAAAAGAAGAAAAGCTTAATCTTTTCTTTGTGCTTTTTTGCAATTTCCTTTCACCACACTGCCAAGGACTCAATGAATTATATCTTTTTGTTCCCTTGTTTTTGTGTTTCTTTTATTATTTATCTCCCATATTCCTTCAGGGAAGACAGCAAAGTGCTTGCAATGAAAGCTTTTCAGACAGAGCCAAGCAAAACATGACAATAACTCTGTATAATACGATAAGTAGCTTAGCTAACCACTCTGCTGACACACAACCTCTAAACTGGTCTCCCAAATCCTCAGCTTCAACTTCAGGGTTTCTTGTGTCAAGTCAAATTCAGGCATTAACAGGCAGAGGTTTGATATTAAAGCCTCTGGGTGATGCAAGATTGGGTTTGAAAAGTCGTTGCAATTAGTGTGTGCACTGTATATTTTCCAATTGGTAGTCAGTGTTTGTCTTGTAATTCACTACACTGCATAATTTAATACACAGAGGCTGCCTTCAGTATTGGCTTAAGTGGTCTTTGACTTAACCTACACTTCAGTGCATCATACTGAAAACAGCAGCACAGCTGATAAACACAGGGGGCTGTTAGTGTGGGTGTTTTGCTACAGGGTAAAGTTGGAAGATGAAATATGAACCATGAAGTCTAGTTAGACTCACATAATGTGACGATGCTACACAGCAGTTTTAAAACAGTTTGTTAATCATTTTATAGCATCAAGCTACAAGCTACATTCTACAAGGTATTAGATTTGGAACAAGTGCTCGCACATAGTGTGATGCGTCTGTGGTAAAAATCAAGCAAGGACATAACTTTTTGGAATACTTTGTGTTCTCTATGTTTTTTGGCATTGAAAACATTTTGAAAAATAACTTTTTTTTAAATTGTTTCTGAAACTCTAGCTATATCCATATAGTATTACATGACATGGATGATCTATAAAAAAAAAAAAAGATAATAATAATAAATTCATGTTCCACTGCCTCCTTGTAGTGTTCCTAATGTAGCGAGAATACACAAAACAACCAATCAGATTGTGTCAATGCTCCTGAACTGCAGTCAACCTAAAGTTGAGTCACTGCATTGCATATTTCTGTTTATAAAAACATATTTTAGTGTACTGTTTAGCTGTAAAATGAGAGAGCTTGATTTGGCCGGTTGTTGGTGCTTTGTTTTGAGTCAACTGCTGTCAAAATGGTGGCTAGGTCAAAAACACACAATTTACAGCTTAATGTTACCCTAAAAATATGTTTCTGAAAACATCTGAGGTGGGAAGTAAGCATTGCGCTAACATAATCTTGGTCAATGTTTGATGGCCACTGCCTAGTTTTAAAGTTGACTGCAGTTTTTGAGCAGAGATTGACATGATTGACACTTGTATTAGAGACTCTCAGCTCTGATTGGTTGGTTCAGCAACTGTGGATTTTTGCAAATGCTATGGAACGCAGTAGGAGACAGAGGAATGTGATTTTTTTCATAGACTATGTGTTCCATGTACTATTGTGTGGAAATATGACTTATTTTTTAAAATAAAAGTAGCCAACAGTAGCTCTAATTCTGTATGTTAGTGTGTTTGTGAGAAGTCCATACAAATGAGGAGCTGACAAGAAGCTCAAAAGTGATCAAACTGTAAATTCATTTGGAAATGTTTTACAGTCACATTTGATTACTTAAGGTGATTGAATTCCATAACGTATAATTACACATATCAGAGTTGAGTTACACAAAAGAGGAGCAATAGTTGGAAGTTGGTTAAGACCTTCTCTTAGCCTTGTAAACCAAGTAAATGGACACAGCAAACTCCGATGCAACGGCATTCAACTGACATTAACTTGTTCAAAGCTATTACTGATAGTGTGATTGGAGCTTTCTTGGTAATAAATGGTGTTGTGAGTTTTTGCTGCATAAGTGAGCAAACAAGGCCTCAGGTTCACTCTAAGCTTAGATAGTGTGCTTATTATCCATTTCAGAGAAACCAAAGGGATGAGGAAAGCAGAAAGGCCAGAGTTCTTTTAATTGACTTTGCCTCCACAGTTAATAAGGTAAGCGAGTCAAGGATAGACACCAACAGCTATTAGTGACACTGCTGGCCACAATTAGAGCTACACACAGTTTTCCTCTTGGCTCAATAAAGAAGTCAGGTATCTGAGTTATCTCTGTTTTGCAGGAGGTCATGATGGGCCAATGAAACCTTGTGCAATAAAAAATGACTTTTCAGAAGCTGGGGAGGTGAGATATTCTCTCACTTTACTTCTGCCACAGCTGATAATCTATGAGTGTGATGCAAAGACCTTATTTTTTCATTTCCCACCATAGTGATTTTACAGCTAATAAGAGAGGAAATTCATCCCTTGGTGCTGCTAATCTCCGAGCAAATTCCTTTAATTGTAATGTAAATTGACTTAATTTGTACAACATTAAACTGTAAATCCTCTGTAAATGGAACTAATTCCGTTAGATGATCTACGTACTTACAAGCACAGAGCATTGCGGTAAAGTGTTTCTTATATCCAGAGTGAAAAAGTAAATGCAATCACATCAGCTATAGACACACAATGGACACTTGACTCTAATTTTCTCTTGTAACTTTGCTTATAGAAATTTAAAGTCTGCTTTATTGTGCAGGGTAGTGTCAGAAGGTGGTATTCAACTTAATGAAACAGTTTTACTTTCTCTCTCACATGCTTTTATTTTCTCAAATTGACATGAGGAAGCTGCTGGGACCAAGATTGTGGATAAGAATATATGATTGTTCAGTACATCCATCACAAGAAAAGGCGAAGGGGAGACTAAAATGCACAATTAACGCAAAAGTGGGACAGGCAGCTGCAAAGAGGAGAGAGAACAAATACGCCAAACTTGGAAATCCAGTTTCCCTGTTGCTTCTCTTGAATTATTCCTGTTACATCAGAACTGACCAAATTCCATAGTCCATAAATTTGTCCCTAATGTGGTGCTGTGACTACACTAACATCCACCGAGATGCACCAGTGTGAATTTATCCTGGGAGTCAATGTGCTGAGGCTGCTCCTCATAGTTATCAGGAGGAAAATCACAGCCATCTGACCGCAAACAGACACAATGAGCCCAACAGTGAAAACAAATTGGTACTCTGGGGAGCTCTGATTCCTCCTTTTTGCTACGCGGTGTGGTGGAGATGACATAATAAAATACTTCAGCTGCTGTGATGGAGAATGGTCCTGCCGAGAGCTCTGCATTTGTTGGAAGAGTAAACAGTGAGACAGCCATCACTATGCATGTTGAGCAGCTCAGCATCGTGTCTCCAAACACATTTATGTCTGACACTGCATGGTTAAAAACCAGCCCAGTTGCTAGAATAAAATGTTGGCAGTAACGTTTCTTTTTTATCATATTAACATTTTTCAAAGTGACATAATTCAGATTACATGTAGACCCAATATGTATTTTCCTATCCCTGATCAAGTGTTTTTTATGCCTCAGTCTAAGCATACATTAATCAATGTCACATTATAAAATTTTGAATTGAAATGTTAAGTTTCAACGTATCCACATAGTGCTGGACTTAGCACTTTGGCACATTGTGCTCTAGGCAGCTTCCTGTGTTACCTATAGGAAGATCCGCCATATATGTAGTGTGCAAATGCAGCATATTTATGGTTTTCAAAACGTTCGGGCTAATATGCATCATAGTAATAGGAATCACGTGACATTGGTTCCAAAAGTAAGCGTCTTGGTTATATTCCCTGTTCATTTCATGGGTTTTCCTCTGCTATCCCGTTTTATTAGATCACAGCTTGGTTGGTGCACACAGGAAATCACCTGGACAAAACCCATCCTAATCTGACACGCCAGAGGCTTTGTTACATAGAACAATCTGAGAAGCCATCAATCAAATTATTTTAAAAAGGGCAGGCACCTCAAAAAACTTCATGGCAGGCAATTGGATTAACCATCTGTCTATCACAAGTCTATCATGGACCAGTCGAAAGATGCACAAAAATATCTGTTCCACCAAGAAAACCATCTGTACTGTTTGCTCTTCTTTCAATGAAGAACTAATCACCAGTTCTGATATAACTGATGCTACTGCAGCATCTATACCAGACACGTTTCTCATGTGATCTTGTAATATTGCCAGAATCCAACTGTTTTGCAAGATAAATGCCTTCCTATACATCATTTACAAGGGGTATAGTGTTTGTTGATAAATGTGGTTTTTATGCACAAGTATTGTATTGTTTTTTTTTTTTTTATTTAGCCAGTAATATATGGCGGCCTATCACATGAAGGCAGATGCTCCGTTGTTGCTGCTGTACACTGACATCCACAACCTCCATCTATCTTTTATTGCCTCATTTGCATATCAAGGCCTCCTGTTTAACACCTTTCTGTGCATAAGACAACACAGAAAATGAGAAAGCGGCATGTTAGTGACCCTGAAATGCATCAATGACAAACAGAGAGGAGTAGGAAATTGTTCCATAAAGTCTTAAAATGGTGTTTTGTGTGATTATGTTGACTTAGCACAATTAACGTTTGACTCGGAGAGACTACTATGTGCAATATTTACAGCAGATTAGCTGTGCAACTTTGCGTGTGACGACGTAGGCTGTTCTTTCTTTGTGGTCTTTGTAGCCACACTCTCTGACTCTTTTAAGGTGTCCTGCCAATGAGGCTGGGGATGCCTAATGAGATGAAGGTCAGCCTTATCTATCTACTAATGTTTTGCACAAGCTAACAATATTACAGTACACAGAGAATAAAAACCTGACTTCCACATGCAAATCAAAGATTGTATTGTGTAAGTGAGCAATTTGGCAAATGTGCTTGCTGGCTATCTTGCTCTGAGTTAGATAGGTAGACTGATGCCTCTTTCGCGTGTGTGCTATATGTGGAGCTATAGAGCAGGGAGATGGTTGGCATAGCTTAGTTAAAAGACTGCAAGCAAGGGAAAACAGCTAGTGATGAAACTGTTACAGCATGTGACTGCTCGTAAAACCACAAATTGAACTTCTGCCTTTTTACAGTTTAAACAAACGAGATGTAACATGTTAATTTTTTTTTAACAATTTTAAAACTTGGACAGAGCCTGGCCAGCGGGTTCTTTATGATGGGGGGCGAGGTGGTGTTTAAAGGGGGAGGCATGCCAAATAATGTTTTAAGCACTGGTGAGGAAGTTATGTTTAGTATTTTGGCCGAGGGAAGGGATAACATTAAATTGATTCATTTTGCAATTATTTTAAATACCATCTGAATCACATAACCCACTGGTAGGTTTAAAAGGTATATTTTCTCAAAGTTGTATTGAAACACTTTCAGCTCTTGGTACTTTTAACCAGACTTTTTTAGCAAAGGATTTTAACCATATGACTCGGACTTGAATCCCGTTCCATGGACCAGGGCCGGCTCTTGGCATAGGCGATATAGGCGGTCGCCTTGGGCGCCATCTGCTGGAGGGACGCCGCCATTGCCAGTCCCCCTTGGCCTTGAGGGAAAATTTTATTAAACTAATAATTTTCTGTGCCCACTGGCGCCCTCACTTAGTGTTTTCTGTCTAGAAGTATATATATATTAACATTACAAATAAATAAACAGTGACATGTTGGTAAATTGTGTGTGAGCACGTGATGTGTCGTTATTGGGTGCGGAGGTGCGGGTTAGGGTTAGGGTGCCTAGGGCACCAAATTGGGTAGAGCCGGCCCTGTCACAGACTCTGCTGGAGCACACAGGAAAGCGCGATAGCACCGGAGAACTTTAGATACCTTGCGCCTAACAAAACCTGTTTTTATTACTATTGTTTTACTGATCGTGGGAATACTCTTATATGATTTTAAGTTTCACTTTTTAACGATCGTTGAACGCTTGGAGGGAACTCCGCTAAAACGGCCGTGTGTGTGGACTGCAAACACCAATACTCACATTTAAGAGACGACATCCAGCGCCTAAAATCCGAGCTTCGAAAAAAAAGACCAGCTATTGGAGAGTTTTGTTTCCATGGAAACCGCCCGGGCAAGACATGTCTCTATTTCCCGATCTGGCAGTTTTGGTGTCCCGGTGGCACAATCACAGCCATCCCCGGCATCATCAAAAGTCTCGGCGTCTGCGGCAACCCTTCCCTGGCTAACCTCGACAACAGCCGATCAGCCCAGGGAACGAAGCCCATGGCCCCGGCTCACAGTTCCACTCCTAAACCGCTCCAGCCCCCCTGGACTGAGGTTGTGAGCTGTGGCCATAAGAGTGGTATGGTTGTAAAGAGGGTTTCTCCTCCTCAAACCGCTTCACCTCTCTGATGGATATGGCTCCATCCTGGCGTTCCCCCACCCCGGCTCCTACGGCTCCTACTGCCACCGCACCGCATACTCCACCTGGAGGCCATAGGTTGCTGCAGGAGGCCGTCGGTAGATGATCACGGGGCCATCCCCGTGGCCGCGAGTCCATTCGCCCCAAAATCGCCAGAGCAGACCGTCCGTCCTCCACCGCCATCCACATAACGGGCGGAGTCATCACGGCGACTATCTGCCTCTCCAACACGGCGATCATGCAGGATGTGCAAGACTTTCCTCCACTTGTTGGATCCACGCAGCGGAGATCCGGACACAGGCGCTCTTCCCGTTCCACCATCCACACTAACGCCATAGACTCGCAGTCAAACCGGAGCCGTCGGCTGCCTCCACCAGCCACGTCAAAACACAATCCTCCACCACTCAGTGTTTCCCCGGCGCCAACGTCAACGACATGGCTGCCGAGATCCGGCGCAATGGGGGCGGTGATCACCGATGATATCCCGTGGAAACAGTGGGAGATCTTAAAACAAGTTTGTATCCGTTTTTAACATCCTGAAACAATGCAGAGTGAGAGCCTTCATCTCTGGACTTGTCCCGACCCTCGGCCGCGGGGTGACGCGGTTCTCCAGGTTGCTGAGCTTCAGTACCTGGCCTGCGGGGAGCACGGTGTTGTTTTTACTGAGAGTTTTAATCTTTTATGGGAACGCCGAGACTCTTTTGCTGGCGGTGGCCTCCATTTAAATCTCCCGGAATCGCGATTGCTCTCCTCCAACATAAACTTTAAAATCTCTCATTACTTGGACAGTCAGCATGCCGCTAAACAGCTTGGTTCATCGTCACCGTTGTCGTCATCCACAGCCTCACGTGGTTGACTACCGACCTCACGTGACCCAGGTGCACTCTCCCCTACCCTCCATAGGGTGGTGAAGTAATCCCTGCGTTCAATACTCATATTACCATATTATTTACTATTGCAGAAAAAAGATTTAGTATATCCCAGTGGGAAATATGTGAAATTCAGTATGCCAGAAATACCAGTGTGTCCTTCTACACCTGGCTGCATTTTGCAGTATGCAAGCCAGCATGCTTTTCTGGCTATTCTTACCCACAATCCTCTGCGCAGCTGCAGCCAGTGCATTCAAGGGACTGATGGCCAGTCACATGGTAATAGTAGCAATAGCCTATATGTTGTTTAAGTGAACATAATAAATCATACAGATAACCACCAACAAAAATAAATGAAAATAACTATGGAATGCATATGTAGACTAATAAAACTAATAACTCTGAGTTGCATCTGTATGTATGAAAAGTGCTATACAAATACAGTCTGACTGATTGATTAAAAATAGTTCTTAAGGATCAATGGTCATCAGTTGTGAACCAGTTATAAGGCAAAGTTCAGTTTCAGTTGATGAATAACACTGGTGTTGATTAAATGAAATAGCAAAGAGGGACCATGTGTCTACATTAGCCTCTGTGGAAGAAAATATCTTGGTTCTAAATAAAAAAATAAATTAAAGAATCAGCTTCTTATTGCAGACTCTTAATCAAAACGCATTACAGATACAAGCTGGGGGAAGGTACCCCCGTCTCAGCACCAATCAAGGTCGGTGTTGGCTTATCCTCTCTTTTTTTTTTCTCGCCTCTTTCATCTGGAGCATGTAGTACAGCTTGACATGAATATCCATGCCCTGAGAAGGGCATCCCTGCTGAGTAAAGGTTGGTAATACAGTAGGGATTATATTTTAGCAACATATTCGACACATAATTACAAGATTGATTAGAGCTGGAGTTAAGAGGTGTTTCAAATTTTAGTTTATGTTATTTTGCACAAGGAGTGGTAAAAATATGGCAATAGAATAAAAAGGCAATTGAGCATACTAACACGCTGATGTTTAGCAGGTATGTTCAACATGTGGTTAACTCACTGGTGTGCAAACATTTATCCAAAGCACCAAGTACAGCTGAGACTGAAATGTCATTATTTTTGAATATATTTGGTCACAAATTATTAGTCCTAATAATGGTGCTTGAAGAAAAATCAATGGGGTAAGTGACATTTTGACAATTCATCACGATGGAACCATGAATGTCTGTACAAACTTTAATGGCAATTAAGTAAGAATCAGGGGATCACCAAATTTCAACGAAATCATCGTCATTGTCTTGAGATAATTGAACTGTGGCACTAGACTGACCATTCCTAGAGCCACAGCACTAGCATGTATAAAAAGCATAAATAACATTTTGAAAAAAACAGCACGCACACACACACACACACACACACACACACACACACGAGTTGATTTGATGTAGCTAGCATGTTCCACAATGCAAGTAGAATTTACCTATCTCACAATCATCTCATCTCAAATATAAAGTTTCTGAAACACTACCTTTTATATCTATCAAATTGTTGAACAATGAACAATTTGTCAGAATATATGACAGATGCTTTGTCCTCCCACTGATGAAGGTTTGAGCGCAAGGTTTTGAACTCTTGAATATACTATATGCGTGGTAGTTTTGGTAATGGGGGGTCATTGGCTGCTGTTAAGCAGTAGGCTGACATGGCCAGCAGATTATAGGAGGTGATGCTACATTATCAGAGTGATGAGTGAGGGCAAATAACAGTTGATGGATGAAGGAGAGAATAAGGAGCCCCTTTAGGCCTGGTTGAATATATTGCTGCTGTAATTACCACCAATATCTGCCAATGGCCCATTCAACATTTGTCACAGGTTCAGGGCGTTACTTAACCTTGCTAAGCCTAAGTAGAATGAGAGTGAAAATGATAATTGAGTGGTCATTACAAATGAGGATCTTGTGTTAATAGGTGCTAAATGATCATCTAGGAGGGAATAAATGAGTTTGAATGGCTGAGTGGGAGATGGCGGATGGATATCAGTATCATCATTATTGGATAGTATGGTTGCTATTGGCAAATCCAGGATTAAAGTTATAGGAAGCTGTGTCAAGGAAATCCTGCACGCTGGCAAAACTATAAAGCAGCCACTTCTAATTAGGTAGGGAAATTAAAATGCTCAACTGACGGATGGTTTTTGTTTTGAAGCCACAAAGAAGGAGGAAAGGAGGAGAAGTCACTCTGCCTTTTTGTCTAGAAAACCTTTCCTGCCATTTAAAATCCCATAAAGTCTGTTTTCAGCCACTTTGTAACCATTTAAGTTCATGCGCGTCCTTCCTTTCAGTACTCACCTTGTCCTACTTTGTCTTCTCTTCTCTTCTCTTCTCTTAGCTTCTTTTTACTCACCAGTGCCTGATATGAAACTCAAGAATAAAACATGACACATAAATCAGTTGAGCCTGACCTGATGTGCATATGGAAACGTGTGCCAGTGCATGGCACATACTCTGCATGGGAGACTGACATTAAAAGCTGTATAGAAACTGCTGTGAGATATAAACTGCACCCATCATTTCCTCATGACGATTCAGCAGAGGTCAATAATCAACTACTTATTACCTACTTAACAGCATGCATGTGTCTATTTTGCTTGTCCACAACAGTGCTACACTGGGAATGAATGCAGTATGTTAAAAAACTGTACTTTGTTGCCAATAGAAGGTCCCATTCGATCCAAAAGGTTGTCTTTTAAAGCCTCTATCAGCCCCATAGCCAATACAGTATAGTGAAAATAATAGGTTCTCTTTGATAGAATAAGCACTGATTAACCAAGATGGCTTGACTGTGAAGTGTTCATATTTATACATGTCAAAGTCAGAGATCAAACATTTTAGAACAACTGAACGCAATAACAGAATTCCAACTGATAAGCTAATCTCAGTTGCAAAGTGATGCACAAGTAACAAAGGAAGACAACAGGGGTGTTTGGACTCACCGCTCGTTAAAATAGCTTTGGAAAGTGTGGGGAGTGTTTGATGAAAGCTGATTGCATTCATTAAAGTTGACATTTATCTGTGTAGAGAGCTGCAGTCCAGACTTCACATACAGTCTTGCATCTCTGTGATACCAAAGAGTCTAGAAAGAGTAAAAAATGTCATGAATACATCAACTTTTTTGATCTGAAGTTTTTGCATGCGGCTGAAGTTGGGCTTTACTGTGGCACTGAAGAACCAGAAATCAGAGATAAAAATGGCTATTATTATATCTGCAAAGTTACCCTGGATGTTTTGCTCACCTCCTTGCTTATCCCCCCCTCCCCCCACCATGACTTCCTGAATATCAATGTCATGGTAACATTCTGTCTTTGACGTGGCTCAGACAGGTTCACCTCTTGACTTGACAGGCTCCACTGAAGAAAACTTTCAAACTCTAAACCAGACCTCCATTTGCGTGCTGAAATTTAAACCTCTGCATCCATTGGCTTTATTGTTATGAGAAGAAAAAACTGTGAGCCTTTCAAGGCCACAAACTGATCCTTCATTCCTAACAACATCAATTTCTTTTTGCTTTGTGTAACTGTAGGTATCCCCCATAAGTCTATGGACCCGAGCTACGTCCTCTAACCTCAATATCCTGTCACTCACTGAAGATTAATAGATGCAGATGTGAATTCTGACAGTCTACTTTAAACCAAAAAAGGTTTTGTGGTTTGTACCAAGTCTCACCTATTCATTTTAGGTGAGTTTACTATAGAAAATAAACATAGGTCCATGGCTGTACTTTCTGCTGCCCAAATGTTTTGGAAATTCAACCACTAATAACAGCTTTCAGCTCATACATGAATTGATTTTGTCCGAAACTCCTGTGTCACTCAAAGTCATCCTCACCATTTAGATTGTTCAAAATGCTGTTGAAGAGGCTCCGTCTCCAACTACTCTCATCATATCTGCCCAATTTGAGTGTCTCTGCAGCGGTTTCACAGAGGCTAAAAGTGCCTTTTAGAGACCATGTTGAGGTTTTATTGATTACTTAAAAAACACACGTAAACATGGTTTACGTGACTGACCTTTAAAATCTCTGAGCTTTAACTGCACCCTGAGGTGTTTGGACAGAAAATATTTTAGTGTAGACTTAAAAAAAAAAATTGGCTCTTTAGCAGCTAAATGCCCCTCTATTTTCAACAGCTATTCGGGCTTTTGGGCATTTCACATTACCCATGGTCATTTCATCCATTTTTAATATACAAATATTGATTAGCGCAGCTTTAAGAAAAGAAAATATGATGTCAAAATCCAAGGAAAAACACAGATGACACTGTTTAGTTGCTAAATGATCATAGTCAGTACAAGGACATCACATGTTGCATGCATTAATGTCTGATCATTAGCTGATCACTCAAAACTAATCAGTCTGGTAACCAGCCTCCAGATATCCTTGTGTTTTGAATGAGGGTTACAGAATTGAAGTCTGTTATGTCTCTGACTTACGCCGATTGTTCCTTTCTCATGAAGCGTAGGGCCATTGACCACAGTTCACCAGTCCTCTGTCATGGGCTTTCCATTCCAACTGTTTCCACCCCAGTTTGCTTGACGTCAGACTCAATGCTCTGAGCCAGATGTTACTGGGTCAGCCTCACTTTCTGGGGGTCACATCTAAAGGCCTGAATGGTGATGGAATTAGGTTACTTAGCATGTGGCCAATTCATCCTCATCTTTTCTCTTGATCTCCTCTCCCACAGGTTTATTCATTTATTTTATTTATTTATTTAAAAGGGACCATACAAGTTTAAAATACAAATGTTACCATTTGATGCACAGTACCAGATTAGAGTTTAGAGCTAATTTGCATCTGCAGTCCCTCAGCAAGACGAAGGGAAGCTTCTACATTGCGCTAACACTTGTTGGCCCATTCACTGTCAGGTCTCATTGTTGCTGATGGTATCTGGAGATGTGGGTGCTCAAGATCCGCTTTAGGCAGCTGTGAATAAATACTTTCATCACTGTGGTCTTAGTCATCCTCCATTTCACTGCCCCGTAGAGTAGTATTTCTGTCTCTCTCTATATCTCTGACTGCTTAAAAGAATTGTTTGACATTTTGGAAAATGCGCTTATCCGCTTTCTTGCCCAGAGTGAGGTGAGAGGACTGATAACACTCTCATATCTGTCCGTTAAGTATAAAGCCACAGCCAGCAGCTAGTTAGCTTAGCTTAGCTTGGAAAAGGCCTGGCTCTGTTTAAGGATAGGAGAAAAGTTGCCTATGGGTACCTCTAAAGCTCTCTAATTAACAATTTATATCTTTTTTATTATCTGTACAAAAACCATAGACTCTTTTAATGGGGGGTTATGCGCCAGTCTATTTTTTGGCAGGGAGCAACGACTTCCTGTCAAATAGCCATTCAGTCAACACAATTAGTGACAACGGCATTTTTGGAATTTTCAGTAACGGCTTTATTAAATTAGTGCAAAAGACAGACGTAACTCATTCAAAATGTCATCTTTTTCTTTAAGGTGGTCCTCCACACAAACCCACACCCACTACGTTCTTTTGATGAGCGAAAGAGAAAAAAAGCAAAACTATCCACCAAAACCACAGCCTTTGTTTTTTTCTTACACATCTTCTTGTGACTTGCAATGACAGAAGGAGAGAGAACAGGAGAAGGCAGAACTGACAGGAGACAAAACTGAACCTAAACACATGGCAACCATCAAAACAAGACTCCTGATTCTGTAATTATTCACAGATTTCAAAATTATAAAAAAACCAAACCAAAAACAAACAAAAAAAGATGTTACAGTAAAATAGTCAACACATCAATAGCATTAGAAATAGTGCCTAAACTTCACAGAAAAAAGCTTTCCTCTTTTTTATTTACTCACTGTGTTGTAGACAAAAGAACTTGCAATCAAAGTACATAAGTTAATCAATACTGTATATTTATACAATGGTAAAAAATAAAATATTTATATAATATTACTTTTTTTTTTAAGGTTTACACCGTTACTATAAAGATATACTGTTTTCCACTCCATGACAACTAATGCAATAAAAACAGAAGCAAATCGAAGAAAAAACTCCAGAGAGTTTCTGACTTTGAAGGCTTATGGCTACCGCCTTGTCCTAAAAGACCACAACCACTGCAGACAAAGAAACAAGCTTTCTTCTCTTCGCTTTAAGAGGGAAACAAGATCAAACACAGTCTGTGACGATTAAAGAAAGAAAACATCAAAAAGTCAATGCTCTTCCCCCAACCAGGACAGTAGCTCAGCCTTCGCAGTGTTCCCTGGCCCACTGAGAGACAGAGAGAGGTCGATAGATAGACGGGGGTAGATGGGGAGGGAGAGGCAGATAGATAGTGGGATGATATATATACTTAGTGGGGGTGTGGGAAGGAAGGATGGAGTAGGAGGGAAAAGAAACAGAGGAATAGAGGTAGCTATGAATGGAAAAGGAGGGAAGAAGGAGAAAAAGGAAAGGTATGGAGAGATGTGTCAGATGAGGTGTGAGAAAAGACCAAAAGTTTAAGGTGAGGTCCAATACGAAATTGATTTATAGCTTTTGTCTTGTTACAATATCAATATACATGTTGTTTCAAGTATCTCCTACAGATGTGGCATGTTGCCATGAACGCTGCTAACACCCAGTGTTTGTCTGCCAGTGTGATGGTGCACTGCCAAAATGAAATACAATAAAAAAAACTGTAAAAATAAATAAAAAAATGGAATAATCAATGGTAGAGAAAGTGCACAGGGGAGAAGATAGAGAGAAACCTCAAATTGAGTCAGAAAACATGAGGAGGCGAGATGAGAGGAGTGAGGAAGGACACATGCCACAAGGAAAGTAAAGATGAAGTGAAGGAGACTAGAGAGGAAAGAGGATAAGTGAGAGATTTAAAAAAAAAAAAGAAAAAAAAAAAGAAACGACGACTGGTGTTGTACAGCAGTTGTGCCAGTGGGGATTGTGTGTATTTTCTTGTTTGATTTGTTGCGGCGAGAAGACTTCTCGCTTTTTCATCTTCTTTTTCGTCATCTTCTTCTCTCCTAAGCCTGGGTTGCGTGGGGGAGATAAGTCGTTGCTTTTCAGTGTTGCAAAAAGGACTACGTGAGGTTTCAGCAAAATCTACAGGCCTGAAGGGAGAGGAGATGAAAGGAGAGGAAAGGGAAGAGGACAGGAGGAATGCGTGGGAAGGGAAGGAAGAAGAGGAGATACTGTAAAGGTCATCACTGAACCGGATCAATTGCAATCAATTACACAGGACAGGTATTGGTATCACATCATTAAAGCTTCAGTAAGGACAGACGAGAGAAGCTATAATTTCTCACTCTTAGTCCACCTTTAGGCAGTAGCAACTAAGTAATTGGGTTTAATGTGAAAGTCCACCCTGAAACTGTGTCAGCGTGGACCTACCTCAACATCCTGGACAGTTCAATCAATACAACTGAACACGAGCAACTCTCTCTAAACTTAAGTGTGCAGAGAAGTGAACTAAGCTTTTGATTTATCATTCCATCAAGAGACACTTTCTGGAGTGGCTACGGTTAAGATTAATTGGCTACTGACGTGTACTTGTGGGATACTTAACTTTTTTATTTCAGAATGAGTGCAGCTTATGGTGCTGAGGACAGCTTAAAAGCAGGAAATATAACCATGTGTTCAAAAAATTAGCCTGGACTGAACTCGCTACTTGTTTTTGAGGAGAAATCTGTTCCAATTCACACAAGTAATCTTTTATAAGAACCTATGAGCTTCAGAGCATCACCGGACAAATGTTCATTCGGGCTGATGCTTTGCTTCCCCTGTTGATGCAGAGTTTAAGGTTGGGTATGTTTCCTTGTAATGTGACAGTTTGTGTTATCGGTCTGATAGAATTGCTTAGCTGGTTGGAAATTTAGTGCAAACACACATGCAGGCACGTAAATACACACAGAGGGCTCCTGCTCACACGCGCACACACAGACAGTGCAGTATGAAATGTGAGAGTTTATTGATTGCCTCTCTGCCAGCCATCTCCTCCAAGTCTGCTCTCTATTTCTGACATGTTTGGAGATGGCTGAGCATTCGACAGAAACCCTCCTCAAAGCTCACCATTTTGCTCGTTCTCTCTCCTCTTTTTCTCTCTCTGTCTCCTTTTTTATCTGCTTTCTGATATGACTGAACTGAATAGGGCGCTCTGGGCTTCTACAATGTCCTTAAACTCTATTCTAGGACAAAGCAGGCGTCAAGCAGTCAAACTAAATTGAAAAATATTGAAAACAGTTACGCACGCAGGTTTGGTCGCTACCATACTGTTCAGTGAAAGTTTGAGATAAGGTCACATTGCTTCTGCTAAATTCAAATTGCACTGTGGAAACGAGCACTTCACTACATTTTATTATATACTTCAGAGTGCACTTTGGAGAGGTTGAGGCAGATCCAGGTCATTCATGATGTTGTGACTTTTAGTTCTGCTGTCAAACACAGTGCACAAATTCTCTACAAAGTAATTTTTCTATTGAGCATTACATGGACAAAAAGTAATTACAATTATTGTAGCAACTCAATACTTAGTTTTCATTATTTATACCACCCCCACAACTGGTAAATCTGCACTGACTGCTGTGTAGTAACCTATTATAGCTACAGTGTGTTGTTTGTTAGTAAGCCACTAATTAAAGCATTTTGAATTTCAGCGAGGCAACAAACCACAAACCCTTCGCAGCAGATTTAGTACATGGTTGCACCATTTACTGAATTACAAAGAATTGCACTGCGCAAACTAGCTCTGACAGAGAGGATAACTGTTGCTAAATTTTTCACATGCAAACTACCAAATGTGACAGTTTACCTAATGAAAAAACAAAGCTCAAGTTAGCTTGCTGATAACATTTTCGGCAAAAAGAGTTAATATAAAATATTGTTGACATATTTGACCTAACATTTCATAAAATGCAGTTAAAATTACATTACAATTAAAAATTACATCCTGCATTCTGTAGTGTATTATTCCATAATATTATGAGACATTACGTTAGATTAGGAAGTCATAATCTAATAAAGAGAATAAAGTCATAATATTTATTTGGTGCCATATAGTCTGCCCTGCATCAACTTATTGCTCTGCTGATATGGTAGTACCTTCTTTAGACCATCCTAACCAAATAACAGTGTCTGTGACTGAATCTGGATTTTTATTTAGTTATTTAGAAAGATCCTCATTACATGATGCCAATGTAACCAGCTAGTTTCTGGTTGAGACAAAGTTTAGGGTAGCAGCTGGTCTTAAATTGGAGTTGGAAAACTGAAACTATCTGAAAATGCTTCTGATCAGGTATAAATCTCATTTTGTGTGACTTATTGTCCACACAAATGTTAATTTCACCACCTCGAATGAAGTGCAGCTCACAGTCAATTCCTCAAGCTTTTTGGTATAAAACACAGGCACTGACAAACCAATCAGAGGATACACATCTAGGCAACAAAGCCAGATGTAGCTCCAACTTCTCACACGTCAGCAAGACGCGAAAAAGACGGTACTATTATCTTTTTTTTTTTTTTATTAAAGTAAATGGAAAGGCAAATTTAGTAGTTGCTGGATGTTGGTAGGGACACATCTCTAGCATCCTCACCAAATTCTGCGCCCCTTGGTGACATGGAATTGTACAGAATCTGTAATGTGTTTGTGCATATGTTAGATAAAATGTTGCAGGACTCATGTAATATGTTTAATTTACAGTAAATCATGTTGCACGGAAAGTGAGACCTGACACCGCTTCGCTACCACAGTATATGCTAATAACTGTGACTGTGTTTGAGTACACTGGAAGTACAACTCATCAGTATACAGATGCAGTGGTTACTGCAAGGAACGGATCAGGTGTACCACAAGCATTCTGCCTTACTTAACAGGCTTACCTTTAAGCCTTGCCTTTTACTGCTAATCTAGTAAAATGCACGCAGCAATGTAGTGTAAAACAACCAATTTGGAGGTGGCAATTTGTCATAGCCAGTGTTTGTTTCTAAAGGGTTTACCATTGCATTATGCTTTCTGCTATTCTATTGTGAGTGCATGAGTGGGCTGCACTGTTGCTCTGTTGTGGTCACAGCTCTTGTGTGCTTTGTTTAATAAGTTGGCAGTCAGTATCAGTCAGACAAACTCATCATGCGTTTCAACTGCTGACATGCCAATATGTCTTTTTGTCTTTTTTTTCTGTTTTTATCCTCCCCAATCTCTGCCTCTCTTTCTCTCTACATCTCTCTTTCTCTCTACAAGATTAGTGAGTGGTTTTGAGGAATGTGAACTATAATTTTCCCAGACATTCTGTAATGAATTGGACTGTACATTTCAAAAAAATTCTAAAGCGATCGAAGCGTGCCTGATCGGGGGTGAATATCTAATAGGATGGAGGGTATAGAAGGAGTAGGGGTGGGGCCATTGATTTTCCTTCTCTGTTGTTTTTCTTCCAATGCCACCTCCCTTTTATAACACTCAGGACTAAGCATTTCCTCCCAAAAGGAAATAAAAGTTGAGAAACATCCAAAGGCACTCGAGGCTCAGATATTGGTTTTTGCAAATCTAATGAGACTCTGGCAGCCCTGTTTCAACCTCACATGAAGAGCTGGGTATAAAAGAGGCAATTCTCCCCCTCTGGCTAAAAAGTCAATGCCTTGACATGAAAATACATTGCCGAATCAATTCACCTCAGCTCCCGTGCAGACACAGGCTATGAACTCATAGGTCAGGAACAGATGAAAGAGAGAATTAGGTAGGAAGAGAGGGATGAACAGAATTTAATCAAATACCTGAGTCATATATGAGACACTTTATGTTACAGGTACCAGAATTAGCTGCAACACTCCACTGTGCTGCTCCTATAGAGAATCACAGAGGGAAGATTTTCTAATGCTACAGTGCAATCCCTATTTATGCACATTTCTTACTGTGGTTGTTGATCTATATAAAACTCTCAAACATCGACACACATTAAATGTAACACATGAGCGTGACATTTATACATAATGTTCTCATATCTGTCTTCTTCTGGGGAAAGGTCTCATATATACAACGTAAGCAACCTAAAGTTCCTATAAACAACCCTCTCTGTCACTCTTTAGATTCAAACATGAAAAATAGCTATCTGTGCCAGAAAATGAGCCTATTTCCATTTCACAACACCAGACAGAAAAGGACTGCACTTTGACTCAAACCTTTTTCCCCAATTTATATGAATGACCTAATGGAGTATCAGAGCGATTCACTGATGTTGACTTATCTTCCCATCTCCACTTATTGTAAGTCTCTCTGGGTAAAAGCTTTGGCTTAATGCGTAAAATGTAAATTTAACAAGCTGCGGGAGGCGAGGCAGAATCAAATAGGACACTGGAGGGAACGGTAACCGTTTTCCAGCCTTTTCTAATTGCTGAGAGGAGAGGAGGGTGACAGTTGATTAGCTCAGGTATGTCACGGCTGCTCGGCGAAAAACAGCGGCTTTGCAGCATGAAGAAGAAACATTATAGAGGGAAGACAGAGAATGTGTCAGGGTAACACTGAATATAATGAAAGTTAATGAGCCATACCAAACCAGAATTTAATGATGAATTAGGTAACTTTATATAAAAAAAATCATATATTTTTGGGAAAATTACATGAATGAAAATCAGTGAGTTCAGTTGTAATCTTAAGTTTAAGTATGAGAATGGTGAATAAAGATTTCAGTCTCTATGGGATCATTTTATGTTATTTCACATTGTCATTATATGTGTTATGTACCTATAGTAATCTATATAACATATATCGCAAACACTGTTATCAGAGATTGACTTTGAAAATCAGTGGGTCATGAGTAAAAATGCATTTGCCTTTGCACTCCTGTCATTATTTAAACTACTGATGCACACAACAATATTAGTGTATCAAAAAATATTAAGAGCTTAGATAATTTTCTGTTAATATTAAGTATATTCTAATCCTATGCTGTTGCTCATAGCAATTTGAAAAAACAAAACAAAAAAAAACCAGACACACCAGTTCCTCCTTTGTTAAATTTTTTGATGAAGCACCTGCTCAAGGAACTTTTGCTGCCCCCAGAATTATGTGACATATCGTATTGAACTGCCTTTGCTGTTACCTCCAGTAACCACGGGTGTTGCAAAATCAACCAAGATTGAAATCTTACGGGTTAATATTTGGACATTTATTGCGTTACTATCATTGAAATGACCAGAATTAGAGGCCAAGATGAGTAGAGTTCAACATAACTTTGTCACACTGGAAATGTTGACATGCGACACCTCAAAAAGCACATTAATGATGGCAGCTTTCCACTGAAGTGTCCCACTGAATCACATAAATATAACATATAAATGGCACACTGCCAGAATGATTGTTATTAGTTGCACATGTATTATTTTATTTAGTCTAAATATCAGCTGTGATAAATGTCTACATTAAACAGCTACAAGGCAGAAATGCATGACATAGCCAGACTGTATAGATATCATGTGCTGTGTGCTGTTGTTCACATTCATGTTACCTCATCCTGTTGTCAACAAACAGTTTATAAATGTTTTTTTTTACTTTCGGCAAAGCCGGATTTGCAGCTAAAAAAATCCTTGTATAACTGTTTAACTGATGTACCAACAAATCATTCATAATACATGAGTAAACCATGAGTGCAGTCTGCTGCAACAACTTTATATTCATAAACAATTTATGATGCCTTTAAGCATCACTTGCTATGGATCAGCAAATAATTCATATATCTTTAGAGCAAATCTGACAACTTTTTTCATTCTTAGAAAGGTAAAATTACATATTAATGTAAGGTAATTTTGTACTAGAAAGTAGGATTTTTATCAATCAGATCAAAGCCATTGCTCAATGATAGCTAGTAATAAAAGTAACTTGTCATGTATTTCATCAGCTAATGTGTTGAGCACCCTAAACTTTCAGCATTGTAGAGTGATAACTTAGTTGATTATAGGCTTTTGTTTTAAGAAACGATACACCTCTTCCAATATCCCAGAGTTCATATCATAGTTCAAAGATCAATAACCCTCGACAGCTTGATCTAAAAGCAGAAACAACCCATCCACCATGAACATCACTCTGGCGCGAGGTCTCTCTAAGGGAGGCTGTGAAAAAGCTGTATTTTTTACAAGAGTAAATAAGCCCCTAAACATCCTGTCTCTATAGCTGGGAGGGGATTAGTGTAAAGCTGGAGAAGGAAGAGGAAAAGTGGCTGTCAGAGCAAAGCGAGGGATCAGAGAGGAGGAATAGTGTGGACTAAAACCCCGGGAGGATGGAGGTAAATTAGTGGCATCTGTGCTGGGAGCTGTTTGTTGTGTTTAATGGTAAATGCTTTGTTTTTGCTCCGCCCTCTCTCTCTCTCTCTCTCTCTCTCTCTCTCCTTTACTCTTAGAATTACATTATTACTCTTGCTAAAATTACAGAGCAACACAGAGAGGAGCAGTTCTCTGCAGTGCATTACAACTGCAGACAAATCTGCAGTTGAAGCCTGTAATCCTGCATGGAGGAGATTTTAGCAAGCGAGCTTGTGGACCTTCCTAAATTGGGCACATGCAGGATGAATTGATGCAGTGCAGGATGAAATGCCTGTGCATATGTGTGTGCATGTGAGGGGAAAAAATAGAAATACAGGTAAGAGCATCAGCATCCGCTCCCCCAGAGATTTTAATTTTATCACCCTATTTCACATCCCTCATAAGCAACATTCACACACAGCAACTATGGGCAACAACATATTAATCTCTACGGTTCAGCAATGCCCACACCACCTAAAATGCACATTATTTATATACTGTCACACCTGGACAGTTAATGCGGCCAGCCAAACATCATCAACTTTGAGGATTTCAGATTCTGAGCAACAGTGAAGCTGCTGCAACGAGATAGTGCATGTACTGTACAGTGCACTGCAGTTCACACGTGCACTGATAGGGGGCAGTATGGTCATCTGTGTTGTTGCTTGAGAGCTGTGCAACCAGCGAAAGCGGAGCATTTTTTCTTTGTATTTACTTCTAAAATTAGGAATCATTCTCATGAGTGGCTGTCCTTCTTGTGTGCATCTATAGCCTATGGGAGCACGTATTGACTGCACTAAGTTTGTCAATTAGGAAGTCTTATCTCAGGTGAACAATGGATGCTTTCACATGGACGTTTAACACCCCATATCTATGTGTGTGTGTGTGTGTGTGTGTGTTTGTCTTTTTTATATATCTGCAGGCATTTCTATCTGTAGGATAATACCATAATTGTTCCCTACTTTATGGTAATCTGTGAGTGTGTGTGTCTGTATATATCTTAGTGGATGTGTGTGAGAGTCTATGACACATTGATCACAAAAGAAAGGCTTACAATGGAGGGGAGTGAAAGTAGGCCCCTGCAAAGCCCTGGGATTTAGCTGCCAATCCTGCAACACCAAACAAAGGTCTCCCAAGCATTCGAAGACACAGTATATGTTGGCACTCTGCACACACAGGCACATGCTCACCCTCCCTCTCAGTTCTGCAGGGTTCCATACATTATTTAAGGGTCTGAAAAGCAACCCCAGTAGAGTGTTATGTGTCTGAGAGCTAGGACAGAAAGCCAGTGAGGATGCAGCTCTACTTTTACTAAGCCGAGAACTGCTGAACGAGTTGATGGAAAAAGTGCGGAGGTTTGAGGCATGAGGATGGAAAAGGTGAAATCTGACTGAGGCCGGTGACAGCAAAAGTACAGTTCCCCACCATATTAACGAGCAGGCTTCACAACCCACACATCATTTAAATTCTTTTGGCTCTCAGTAGATACACGCAATGAGAGAAAAGCTGTCAGTGGGGGAGAGACGATCTTTCTCTTCAGTAAAAATCAACTTGTTTCATCAATTCTCTTGATTCGAGTGTCATTTCAGGGAGACTCTCAGACTAATTTGCCTCTTTCTGTCGTGTTTGTAGAAAATATATGAATGTGAATCACCTCAGTTGTTTAAAAAAAGAAGAAGCTATTTCTCAGATGGAATATGGCATTGGCGTACTTGTCAAGATGACATTTTCTGTTTATAATCATTTTCTCTCTCCTCTCGAGCCTCAGTCAGAAACACATAAAAAAAAATAAACAGAAAAACATTTAACACACAAATACTAACTGCTGCAGTGATGGGTAGATAAGGTGACCTCTAGATGGTTTGAAACATTTATGCAAAGAACAACTGTATTCTTGTCTGGTGTTACATAAATAAACGTTTCAGACACAGAGAACAAAGAATAACCCTTCCTTGTATAAAATATATTCATGCTGTAATCCGTATGCCAAAGAAAATGTAATTACTGCTTGGATTAAATTTGTTGGCATTAACTGGCTTGCAGTCTCATTACAGTGATTCTAGTCTTTTCCCCTAGTTTGAGTTTAACCTGACGTCATTGCCACCTGAGAGAAAGGTTGTCATTGTGCCCACTGTGTCGTTGTTTTGGGGTCTAATGGGGCACTTGAGCTGATTTTGTTATCATCTCTCTGCTGTGCCCTGGGTTTTCCAGTATCCAATTTTAAAAAGACCCAGCAAATGTGTTAAAGTATGACATATTTAAATCACTCTGGTCACTAATTCCCTTGAGAATATGTAGCCCTAACGCTGTGTCAGCAAGCAAGCAACTCTCTGCCCACTTATAATTATGAATCTCTGTTATGTAAAAAAAAGCACACCACTGTACCTGTAAAAACTATGTGCTAACAAACAAATCACGTAGGATATATGATGAGATAATCCTTTATTAATTTGTTCCACAGTGAGGAAATTTGCAATACCAGCTGTGTGCTTATGAGCATACTTAAGGCATATAAATAACCACTTAAAAAAAATGGGTGAGAAGTTGTGGTTTTTCCCTTTTTTTTATACTTTTTTTAAAACAGAAACCATGTTTTATATTGTGACATTTACTGTAACTTACATACAATATAGCCAACAGTAAGTAGGTTGTTATTGGTTGTGATCATTACCAGACACAGCTCCAATTTATGGGCCAGGTTTGGATAATCGATCAATGCGTATGTTTTCAGGTCTGGACCGAGAGATTGGATCTCATAATGGGCCGTGTTGGACACAGGTATATTAGAAAAACATAGCCTTTTCTATGCTTTATGTTCTTTGTCCACACAAAAACTTTTTAAGGTCACTGAAAATCTACTTTTTAAAGAACTCCTTCTAAGGCAAATGTTCAAAAACTCTGTTTTCAGTGTTCACCTGTAGACAGGGAAAACAGATTTTTAGACATGTAACATTAAAGTGTGTACCATTATATCTTTTTGTGTTGCGTCACAATGAGGCAACATTTCGCTCAATGGTAGATGTGTCTAGAAAGTGCTGGTTCTTATGAAGCCTACTGGACTTTTTACATGTTCACACATAAACGCAGAGTTATTCTTCAACTATACTGAGAAAAAAAGGTGTCAGAATGTATGAAGGAGGTCACTGCTTTAGGTAACTTTTGGGTAATAGCTTTTTTCAGGTTTCTGATTGGCCAACATCTTCTTTGTGTGGCTTCAGTGGAAAGCATCCTGGTTTTGGTTAAACGCTGAAAAACTCTGTTTGCTTGACTCATGCTTCAAGTTAATGTTGACTTTACAGTATTCTCTATCTTTCCTTTAACTTAACCAAGTGCTTTTTCTGGTTGTGCTGAATGTAAACATAAAGAATGTAAACATAAAGTGTTGCCAAAAGGAGATATTCAGGAGAACAACATGAAATACATTAACAGTGAACATTTTGGAGATAAAAGTTTCCTAGTTATATTGATTAAAACATCATTACATGGACTTAACTTTACATTCTGCTGTTTTTCTTTTTTTTTTTTTGCATACATTTGTTTGGTAGACGGGATTGGGGACTGAGAGAAAGAGAGCTATAATTGAGGGAAGGAGCGGTAAGAGAGATACTGATGCGAGGAGCCAAAGAAATTAAGAAAACGATGCTCCTGCGTGGCCATGCATATGCTTGTAGCCCAGTGGGCAAAAACAGAACAAAACAGAAGAGTTTAATCTTTGCACCTTTATTCTCGTCTCCTTTCCCCATCCTTCTCCTCTGGCTCTTTCCATTTTTCTTCCCCTCATCTCTCTCCTGCAGGGTCAGAGTTCAGCTTAGAGATAAGGGAAATGAAACAGGATCCTCTTTGCCTCTCTGTCAGACTATCTGACTATACACTGCGGTGATCAGTCCCCTCTATCTGTCCCCCAGCACAGGTCTCTGTGATGAGCTCGAGCAGGAGCCATCTCCCTGGGCTCTTGTGTGTGTGTTTGTGTGTGTGTGTGTGTGTGTGCGCGCGTGCAGAGGGATGTTCTGCGTATGAATTGGTGGAACGTCTATTGCCCGGCTGTAATACTATCTGAGATTCCCAATGGAGACACGCATGCACACACACCGTCTTCGTTTCCTCTCTCTCTGCACTTCAACCTTCAGCTCCAGGGTAACAGCGCTCACTGTTACGGCTGTTCTGACTATGCCAACATGTTTCAGTCCCAGTGAATGGACGTGTACACAGAAACAGCCTAAGAATCTGTCATCTTGAGCAGCTATTTGGCTAATGAATGCCACTGTCTATCACCGCAGTATTTACAGTGGAGTAATGAATGCTAGTGTCGTTCAGAGTCAAAGGACATCGGCGGAGAAGACTCTCCTAATGTCATCTTGGCATGTCAACCAATTATCATGCTTTCTAGTTCAGACACTGTGGCTGCTGCCATGGCGACTGCAGATAACAAAATATTTCCAAAAAAGGAGAGCATGAAAACCTAACTGACTGTCACAGCTGGGATACTCTCAAGATCGCTGCTGTGAAACTTTCCAAAAGGTGGCTGTTCACCCTCGAACGCTGACACAGCATTGGCTTATGATTAGTGTGTTGCAGTGAAGCTGCGACTAATGGTCTATCAACACTGGAGTGTGGTATGTTTGTGCTGTTGCTCCACGCGGTGTCACTTCAATTTAATACTTTTTGTCCTTTGAATCGTGGGTTTTTTATCAGAAGTGGAAACTAAGTGCTCTGACTGCATCATGAGAGAAGAAGATGATGAGTGCTTCAAACAAAGCCTTCCCATACACAGCGCAGCCATCTGCAATGAATGAGTGCTTGGAGAAAAGATTTGCATCAATAGACAGATTGATCCATAGCCAGAGGAAGATCGATGGGTCATGCTAGATGCTGTGATGCACAGATACTGAGCGAAAATGAGAAGATGAGACGCACAGATTCTGCCTGCAAGCAAAAGGATTATGGGTAGAGTGCGACTGATTGCTAAATAGTCAGACAGCAAAAGAGCAGGAGAAGCGGTACCGAGGAGAAGAAACTGGCAGAGAGGGCCAAGGGATGAGAGACAGAAAACGCAAGCAGGAGTGATCAACAGGATGTGGAAGACAGAGAGAGAGAGAGACATGACTGATTTTTCTGATGATCTTCGATGAAATACTTCAAAGTCACATACAAATCAGAAAAAAAGATGATATAATTAGGACTATACCTTTTTTAGGCCAATAATCTAGTTCTCCTTTTTCCTTGTTTCCCCCCATCATTTCTTCTTACTCCCTCTCTTTTCTCCTATCTCCCACTCTCACATCCCTCCTGCTGTACCCCGCCTCCAGCATACAGGGAGACCGACTATAAACTACAGAAAACAAGCCCAGACGGGGGGAACAGGATCTGGGGGACTTAAAGTTGCAAATGATATTTCTTCGCACCAAACTAGCTGCTGGACGTCCTCTATTATGTTTGTGTTGTGAATGGAGGAGGATGAATTATTCATGCTTTTGCTAATGGCTTAAATGAGATATTCAGAGTAAATTCAAGTTTGATTTCCTGGGGAGTGCCCTGGGCATGTCGGCAACAGACATACTTTCGCAAAATGGATGCAAAAAAATGCAGTGCGGGAATGCAAGGGATGCAAGCAGTGTATCAGTACATGTGCACAAAACAGGAGTATGTTAATTTTTACATATTTTGATCACTCTAAATACTTTAGATTGCTTCTGAAATACTTAAAAAATCGTCTTGCTGAACTTATTTGTCTGAGTCTTATATTTTCATGCTAAAAACACAAAGCGTGCTGTACAGTGTCCTGGCTGTGCAACTCCTCTGCCATTGTCAGGTGCACTGCACACAGTTTAAAAAATGTTTATAGGAAATGCATGCCTCATATGAATTTTACACTGTGTCCTAACAGCAAGTCAGTGGCTCTCTCTGTTCATGTTACCTCATAAAATCAAACCAGACCAGACTGCTGGATGACTGAAAAGATGGGTGACTCTATTTTCACTATTGCACTTTTTAAACAGAAAACACACAATTTATATTGTGATATTTACTGACACTGCATACAAAACAGCCAACAGTAGAAAGGATGTTCTGAGCGATGGTCATTTACCAGAAACTTTCAGCTCCCTGACCATCTCCAGATATCTCGTCATTTCAACTTAAAGAATTAGCTGTTCTTTGTCCATTTTGGCGCTTTAAAAGTCATTGAGAGGATTGACTAGAAACAATGTGTCCAACTAAAGCTGAAGACGGCGCCCTGCATCCCCTTGCATCGAGCTGCAAAGTGCTGCTTAACACAGCATAGCAATACTCCCGAGGCCAGTTAAAACATTTTAATAGAAAACATTCTATTAAAAGACAGTAACTAAATTCAGAGTACTGTCAATTTAAACTGTAATGGGATACAGTTTCCTATTAAATACAAAGTTACTTGTATTCCGTTCACTGCGTAAAATAAATTGCCTTCCTTTTGAATAACTTATTCTAAAAATTTAAAAAACTTGTCTGTATTGATTTCTGAACAAACTATACACACACCATATTCAGTATTAATCCACCTTTAAAAGAGGATACCAGCAACTTAAAAGTCATCTTAAATTTTCATATATTGTGTTTTGGTGGTACTTACAGAGTAGGGCGAGCAGGAGTGTCACGAGCAGCACAAGAAGGCTGGCACGGTGGGAGTGGGCAGAACTGCAGTGCATCTTGTTCTTCTTACAGACACACACTTGAACTTTGACCTCTGTGTTGTTGGACAAGGGGGGCACCCCTGAGTCAGTGATGAGCAATGGGAGCTGGTAGTTGGCTTTCTTCAGACTGTGCAAAAGCCTGATTTGGGAGTGCGTGGCTGTGGGGGACACACAGAGGAAGGAAGAGAGAGGTTTAATGAAGTGGATGTACAAATAATCCCCTATCCTGCGTGTATTGTCCAACTATTTTACATTAACAGCTGCCCCTTCTGCAAAGCAGAACTAAATATGTGCATTGTCACACAAAACTTACATGCCTTCAGTAACTGTCTGCCGAGCCATTCCTGACAACTGAAGCGACAAAAATTGGCACCATTTAAGTTGCGTAAGACTGTTACATTTTGTTGCATCACAGTTTGAAATTCCTTAAGAGACACAAGAGAAAATGCCAGAGCCAGTTTACTTCATGCTGAAATGTGCCACAATATGCAAAGCTGCACATTTTACTTGTCTGCCATGGCTGTTAACTCCAGGTAAGGTGACTTTTAGTGTTGTATTAAACAACAAAATGTACTTTGTCCAACTGTGTGCTCAAAAGAATGTCACAAGGCAGCAGTAAGCATTGCATAAATGCAGAGGTCTTTCTTTGTATAAATCAGCCCAACCTTTCTAGTGCATCAGTATGTTTTGATAGGCCAGGTTGGAGTGTGACATGTAGAATTTCCCAAAGCCTCTACAAAAGCTTGACAGTGGGTGACAAATCAAACAGCTGAATGTCAGCGCCATGAGGTTTCCCTCAGATTCCTCTGCAAGTAGTTCAATTCAAACACACATATTGTACTTAAGTTGTCATGTTATTGTGATCTTGATTAAAGCATTTATCAGGTCACACTTCAGCTGCGTGCACTCTTACAGGGATACGACAAACAGATGTGTCACAAATAACCATAAATAGAGTTAGAGGAGCTAAGCAGCGAACAACACCTAGCAATGTGAAGATTTAAGTATATAGATGATGAGATGAAGTAATTGCATCCTGAGCAGAGACGTAAGTCACACCCCCTAAGTGTGTGTTGCAATCCCAGCTTCTCTGTTCTTCCTGTGGGAGCTCGTCTGGCTGCGAATGTACGTTAGTGCATGTAAGTTCCCGCGAGTGTGTGAGCTATGTGTGCTAATATAACAACTACATTTATGGTGTGGTGGAAGCGAGCACCCAACCTCTGGTTTCCCACTATGTTTACACTGTTAGCTCTGTCAGCCTTTTTGCCATAATTGTTAGTACTGTTTGCGATGTTAGCCCCCTTAGCTGCTGGCTGCCAGCTAAGCAACCCCTGCTGTGTGCAGACAAACCAATCCAATCTTTGTGCAGCGTGTAGGATTTAGTGGCATCTGTTGGCAGATATGATACATGATACTAATAACTGTGTTTTCATTAATTGATAACTACCTGAGAAAAGGAGTTGTTGTTTTTTTCACTACCTCAGAATGAGCTGTTTATATCTACATATGGAGCAGGTCCACCATGTTATTTCTACAGTAGTCCAGAAGAGACAAACCAAACACTGGCTCTTACTACACACTCGGCACAAAAGCCTCCAGGACATCCTCAGTGTTCAGTGTAATTAACAAACTAGCTATGGAGAGTTAATTAGGGAGTTTTAGAGATTTCGTTTCCTTAGGACAGAGCCAGGCTGGCTGTTCTACCCAGTTTCTCAGTCTTTATGCTAAGTGGTGTTGATATTCTCATTTAACTCTATTCCTTTAATCTTTTAATGATCTGTATGTTGAAACTGGCCAACTTAATAATTTTAAAAGACATCTGAAAAAGTTTACATGTAAAAAAATTGCTTGAAGATTTTGTGTGAACATAAAAATGAATAACATGTTGTTAAAAATATAGTGTTCACAAGCCAATTCAATAACAGTTGTAGGAAGGATTATTAAAAATACTTGTCACATGTCAAGCATGCAAAGGCTTGATTTATACTGTGGAGATATAACACCAGTTCTCCTACCTGTGGTTGCACACAAATCCACACATACAAATGTGCACACACAGCTGAGACAAGCACAGTGCCAGTCCATTTCACTGCTGGCCCTATCAGTCTCTTCCAGCGGTGGTGATTGAGGAGTGTCTGTACCTCCCTCTCCCGCTGTCAGTCACAGCTAATACCTCTGGGCAGGTTTTAGCTCTGCTCTGTCACTCAAACACACACAGACAGCGTTGCCGGTCATGCAACCCTGAATCAATGTCTTGGTTGTCTGTCTCTCATCCTCCTTTTTCAATCCGTGTATCATTTTACTCTTCATTGTTATCATGTGATCTGTACTAGTTAAGATTTCTGCGCTCTGTGTTCAGTATGGATTCATATTAACATGTGACGAGATATGAAATTTCCTTTGGGTGAATTGACCCTGGAATATTCTTGCTATGAAAGTTCCTGTTGATACTTTTTTTCTCTCATCCTTTCTCTTACCTTCTTCTCCTTCATTTATTTTTATCCCAACATTCCCCAGAGTGCACTTAAGCAACCTTGTGAGAATGGGCTCAAAGCTCTTGGCAAAAAGAAAAATAGTGTGTAATTAAAGGAAAGAAAAAGTGACTCACACACGCTCAAGCCGAAGGTTTTGTGTTGTGGTCTAATAAGGTTGTTGGTGAAGAAATGAATGAAAGTATTTCTGATTATTGTTTTTCAATAGGTGAAAAATTCCTAGTTATTAAAATCTATTATTATGTCAAGAACTATGGAAGCCAATTTTCACTACTTTGATGAAAAAAAGATTGTGAGGCAATTTCTTGAAACAACAACATAGTATTTCAAAACAATGAGAAACTTTCTCAAAATAAGTAGAGAAGAGAGAAGGAGGAGAGAAGACAGGAGAAAAGATTCTGGAAATTATGACTTAGTAACTCATAGCATGGGACACTTTCTTGACATAATGACTTAGTATCTAAAAATCTGAAAATAATGACAAAATAAAAAGAAACCTTTAATATTATGTGTGTATACGCACGCACACACACACACACACACACACACACACACACACACACACANGACACTTTCTTGACATAATGACTTAGTATCTAAAAATCTGAAAATAATGACAAAATAAAAAGAAACCTTTAAAATTATGTGTGTATACGCACGCACACACACACACACACACACACACACACACACACACACACACACACACACACACAC